>NC_135338.1:2759892-2959892 GCF_023851605.1 Tamandua tetradactyla
CAAAAAGTCTAAACCCAGGATGTTTTTTAATTACTTAAAAGTAGTATTTTTTTCTCCGATAGATTAGAATCTGAGAGGATATAACTCTGGAGGTTTCTGGCAACTGTTTTGCTACACATGGAGTTTAAGAATGGAGCCAATTCATAAGGAAACAGAGACAAGGGATTGGGAGTGGGGGGAAAGAAACCAGGTCCTGAAGGCATCATTTGAACTCCTAACTGAAACTTGATACTCATAGATTCAGCCATTACTTAAGCTCCTCCCCCTTCTTTTTGCGGCTACCTGAAACAAATTGACAAATTCTTAATATAATTTATAAAGTTTATTTCAGTTACATAACTTGCATGGTCACTGGACACAAGCAACTATAGCTAAGAGTAAGTTCAGCATTGCAACAGGCTATTAAGGGTAAAAATAGTGGTTTCACTTCGAATTTATTTAGCAAAGACTCAAAAGAGAGTAACTGCTTGTTGTTATAGGTCTAAATGCTGAAAACAATTTTACAACTTTCCTTACGTACATCGAGCAGTAACTGCCTTTCGCAGGATCACAACAGCATAGATATCAGGTAGTCCCAGAAAAACACGAAGTTCTTATTTTGATTTTGGAATGGTCTCTGATATCACAACTGGGGAAGGTAAAACTTGAAGTCTCAACTTCATACTCAGTCCTTCTCCCCAAGGAAAACTGTTTTCAAACCAACATAAAAGTTCTTGAAGGCTTTCCAGGAATAAGAACGTCTTCTCTGAAAGTCCCACACCTAATACCCTTAAGTAAAAGATTTATGAAGTAAGAGAAAATTTCAAGAACAAAAGAAATCTAAATTAAATATGGCAAAATATTAAGATTTGGCAAAGTTAAGTGGTGGATTTGTGGGTGATTGCTACATTATTCCAATTTTTTCTCTATTTTCACTAAAAACTCCATTAATAGTGATCTAGGCTGTCCTTTAGCACATATATAACAAGAGCTTGAAGAGAAAAGAAACTCACAATCACATCTCATTATAAGACTCTTTACCAGTGTAAGACTCTTGTGTGGAAATGAGACTCTCTCTCCTCAGGAAGGATATGGGAAAAGGATATCAGGTGAAGAAGAAGGGGGTTTTCCAAAGAAAGGGAAGTAGAAGAGAGTAAAAAGATAAAAGGGTAATATCCCTACCACATTAAAAACATAAACACACACACAGGTAAAAATTCCCTCACCAAGAGGAAACAAGATAAACAAGACAAAGGCCTTATTAAATTTGTGGTTCCCACTTGACTTTCCCCTGAATAACTGAAAAAAAAAATACACTGAGCACTATTACTTTGTGGGTCTCAGGGCGAGGTGGACTACTTAATCTTTTATTATCAAGTAATTACATTATTAAAGAAAAAATTCTGATTCCTTGGGAATTGTTAAAATGGAAGTTAAATTTTGGAGTATAGCTTGCCTCTTTAATTCCTCTAACCCATACGTAACGATGGTAAGATTGGGAAAATAGAAAAGGCCATTATTTTCTCATTTTAAACCTACTCCTAAAAATGCTCCAGAATTCTATCACGCTAACATTCAGAAATCAATGTAAAAATTGAATCCCTATTTTGACCATTGGTTTAAGTTGTACGTCCACATAGGACCTTATTACATGCTAAAAATTTCTTTTAATAATGACACAAAATTTCAAAATAACTAACAATGGCAGTAATAATATACTTTCCCTTAATATCAGGTTTCTGAAAATTGTGTGTGTCATTTCCTAACATATTTATTAAGACCTAGCTTTCCAAAACATGCAAATCAAAATAACAAGAAAATTCACTTCATAAACGTTTAGAAAACAATCTGAAGCTGTAGCAGAATACTAAGCCCATTTTTCTAGACAATTCTGGGAAACCAAGGAACTTAATGGCAAATGCTCCAGAACTAACAAATGAAAACAAATTTAACTCAGATAAGAAAATACAGGGGAACATCTTCAAGATCTGGTAATAGGAGGTAGTTTCTTAGATCTTACACCCAAAGAACAGGCAACAAAGAAAAAAATAGATACATGGGAACTCCTCAAAATAAAATGCTTCTGTGTCTCAAAAGACTTTGTTAGAAAGGTGAAGAGGCAGCCAACTCAATGGGAGAAAATATGTGGAAACCATATATCTGATAAGGGTTTTATGTCTAGCATATATAAAGAAATCATACAACCCAACAACAAAAGAACAAACAATCCAATTATAAAATAGGCAAAAGATATGAATAGTGATTTTTCTGAAGAGCAAATACAAGTGGCTAAAAAGCACATGAAAAGTTGTGCATCTTCATTAGCTATAAGGGAAATGCAAATAAAACCACAATGAGATATCATCTCACACCTACAAGATGTTTGCCATTAAACAAACAGGAAACTACATATGCCAGAGAAGATGTGGAGAAATTGGAACACGTATTCACTGCTGGTGGGAATGTATAATGGTACAGCTGCTATAGAAGACAGTTTGGCAGTTCCTCAGAAAACTAAATATTGAGATGGTTTATGACCCAGCAATACCACTACTCGCTAGTATATATCCCAGAAGAGCTGAAAGCAGTGACACAAACAGATTTGCACACCAATGTTAATAGTGGTACAACCCAAGTGTCTATCAACAGATGAGTAGATAAATAAAATGTGGTATGCACCTATAATATTATGCAGCAGTAAGATGAAATAAAGTCCTGAAGCCTATGGCAATGTGGATGAACCATTAGGACATAACGGTGAATGAAATAAGCCAGGCACAAAAGGATAGATATAGTATGATTTCACATACGAACCCTCCCAAAAATATAAACTCAGTCTTAAAATGAGAAATATAGGGGAGCTAGAGATAGACAGGAGCTAGAAAAGGACAAATGGTTACCTAATAGGTACAGACTAGTTAATGAGATTGAACTTAAAAGTATGGGAATGAATAGAAGTGATGGTAGTTTATTAGTGGGTTTATAAATAATAGTGCCATGTTGAAGGTAAATATGATTGAAAGGTGGTTTAGAGCCATGTATTTCACTGATTAGCACTGCAAACATAAAGAAGTTCTTACAAGAACTACTTCAAAAGTATGACACTTGTACAAGGAGTTAATAATAAAGGGATGTTTTGGTTTATTAATACTGCCAGAAATGAGATATACCTGAAGTAGGTTGGCTTTTATAAAAGGAATTTATTAAGTTACAAGTTTACGATTCTAAGGCCATGAAAATGTTCAAACTCAGGCATCCAGAAAACGATACCTTGATTCCGAGAAAGGCTGATGTCTGTCACATGGGAAGGCACATGTCTGGCATCTGCTGGTCCCTGTTCCCAGTTCAGTTACTTTCAGCTTCCAATGCCAGTCATTTCCTCTCGAAGCATCTGTGGGCCTCACTTAGCTCCTCCAGGACACAACTCCGGGTTCCGGCGTGCTTAGCATCTTATGGGAAGGCACATGGAGATGTCTGCTGGGCGCTGCATCTCCAAACACTCATGCCTAGACATCTTCTCTCTCTCTCAGTAGTCGAAGCAACTCCAAATGTCTGCATCTCTGTCAGCTCTGAACCAACTCCAGACTGTTTCCCCTTTTAAAGGGCTGCAGTAAACTAATCAAGACCCATCCTGAATGGGGGGGTCACACCCTCACCTAATCAAAGGGTCACACCCACAATAGAGTGTGCCACATCTCCATGAAGTGGCCTAATCAAAAAGTCACACCCGCAATGTAAGTGGGTCAATCCTCATCAAGAAATCCCACCCCACAATCTTGAATCAGGATTAGCAGGATATGGCTGCCCCCACAAAATTGGATCAGGATCAAAAAACATGGCTTTTCTGGGGTACATAACAGTTTCAAACTAGCACAAAGACTATATGGGAAAAACTACTTATTGCATATTATGGTCTGTATTTGACAGGAATACATCACTAGTACCACAACAATAATTCTAGGCGTAAATAATTGGAGGGGGGGACGAGAGTTAAGGTGAGTTTTGGGATTGTCTCTTTGGTGTGAGTATGTCTATCTGTTATTTTTCTCTTTAGAGCAATTAAAATTGTTTAAAATTAAGAGTGATGATAATTGTACAACTAAGGGAGGATGCTGTGAACCATTGCTTATTTTGGATAGAATATATGCTTATAGGAATAGGTTTCAACAAAATCTGAAGATTCAAAGTAAATAAACAGAAAGTTTTAAGTGCCAGAGAACACATGGAGAGAGAGGGATACCTGTCCAATGTCGGCAGGGTGGCAGAATGGAGCAGCCCCTCCAGAGGACAATGTAGCGGACCTACAGGAGGTTAAATACGGGGTCACCATAAGACTAGGCAATCCTGTTACTGTGAATAAATGCCAAAGAACTGAAAGCAAAGACTCAAATAGGCATTTGCAGACTGATATTTATGGCAACAATATTCATGATACCTAATGATGGACATGGCCAGAGGGTACATCGACCGAGAAGTGAAAAAGTGAACTGCAGTGTGTACATATGCTGGAATATCATGCAGCTACAGAAAGGAACAAAGTCATGAGATATGCAACAAGGTGAATGAAGCATGAGGACATTATGTTGAGCAAAATAAGCCAGAAAAAAAAAAAGGATAAATAATGTATGGTCTCTGTTAGAAAATACTTAAAAGAAAACTGGGGCCTAGGTTGTAAGCTCTTACAGCAGGCACATTTCTTCCTGAACTTTACGTGTTATTTCTAAATTCTGAGATGCTGTGCCATATGTGTATTACCTGGTATTTTCCTGGAACTTTGGGTACCTGTGTGACATCTAAGACTCAGACCTGGAGTTCTGCAGCTCTGAAAGTCAGCATTCCTACACACAGAAACTGTTAAAGAAGTCAAAAAAGAGATCAGGCTCCAACTAGAGATAAGAACGAAGTCGATCTGGTTGGGACTAAGATAAATCAGAATACAGAGTAAAGGATGCTCTTGCTTGTGTTTTAGAACTTTGGCTACAGTATGAGACCAAAGAAGAGAGGTTTATTTTATCCAAAACCTAAATTTTCTGTAGCACACAATCTAACTTAATCTATCTAGCCAATTCAGTTAAACAACCTAAACACATGGAACCTAGAATTGGGATGAGGTCTTGCAATTCTGTATAGCTTAATGTAATAATTGGATACATTCCAGAGTATGTCGGGCAGATAGTCAAAAAGTATTGGCAAAGTCCCTTGAGGGACTGGAGAAAAAATATGGAACTATTCAACTTTCCCACATGGGAAATCCCTGAAACTGTCTCAAACATTAGAGACTCCCAAGTTAATAAGCTAAGCCCTTGGTCTTAAGGCTTGCTCTTATAAAACCTATTTCTGTAATGGAGAAGCTAAGCCTACCTATAATAATGCCTAAGAGTTCCTTCCAGAGAACCTCTTTTGTTGCTCATATGTGGTCTCTCTCTTTCTCTCTCTCTCTAAGCCCAACTCTGCAAGTAAAATCATAAAGATAGAAATCTTCCTGGAAACATGGGACATGACTCCCAAGAATGAGCCTGGCTCTGAACCATAGGACCAACAATACCTACCTGACCAAAAAGGGAAAAGAAATGTAACAAAACAAGGTATCAGTGGCTAAGAGATTTCAAATAGTGTCAAGAGGCTATTCTGGAGGTCCCTTTTAAGCAAGATTCAGCTATATGTTGCCAACTTGTCATGGTATGCCCAAGCCCCAACCAAAGGAATTCCTGTAAACTCTAAAGAATACCTAGGGCTGTATCTGAGACTCTATAAAAGTTTCACTCACTAAGTTTACTTTTCAGAAACCTATAACCTCCAGACAGTTCCTAAGCCAGAGAAGCCCTGGAACCCAGAGGTACCAGTCTCTTCAAAAGCATCAACCATTTCCATCCCCTTACTCCATAATGCTGACACCCCTTTTCAACATGAAGATGTCAGATATTCCTAAATATCTGACATAGCCCAAATATTCCTAAAAATTGGGAGAAGGATCCAAGGAGAAGGAGGAGTTATAACAGAGAAGATAGGTATGATGAGTATGACTGCTGAATCATTATATTGATATTTCTTTTTAGTCTCCAGTGTCCGAAATGGTAGAACTGTAACCTCTACCATATACTGACATTTATTCTAAAACTACTTGTTAAAAGGTATTTTTAAATTACTCATTTTTTGTATATATGTTATATTTCACAATAAAAAATGTTTAGAAAAGTTTTAATGTGGATAGACTCACTTTCAAGAAGGCATTCATTCCATGGAAAAGCACACATCAAGTATTGCAAAGAAAAAAAAGGAAAGGATGCAACATTTCACATGCAATAGTGAATCCTATAGAAAAGCAATGGAGTTACTGTAGGGTCTGTGAAATCAGCTGCCCTATATTGTCTGATATCATTTAGACTCAATCGCCACAAGCAATCCCAAGAAAAATAACAGAACAAAATACCTTTGATCCTTGAAGTGTTGAAATCAACAAGCAACTAAGAACATGGTAGGATTTTCCTTTCCATCTTACATTTGCCTAGTAATATTTTGAAAAGTAAAGTTATATTACCATGATTTCAAAGCCTGCTGTTCTATTTTTTTAATACATTCCATCTAGCCAGAGATTGTTTCTAAAGTTCTATATGCCAATGTACTTGGAACACATTAATTCCATTAGCAGGCTATTTCAGGAAATAGTGAGCATATTTCTTGGAAACAAATACATGTGGTTGAAAAACAGCCTCAAAAAAAGTATGAGGTGAAAAACTGAAAACAAAGATGATTTTTAACCGCAATTAGAACTCCTTCCCATCACATATCAAAAGTGTCATAACTGCTTCTCTACTGAAAAGGTGGTGTTTGGGATTTGGGTCTTTAAACCAAAAGCCTATCTTGGCACGTCACCCCAAGTAGTTTCTCTGCCTCTTAATCATTGACAACTGCTAAATAAAGTGTATCTATTTTCTCTGTTACATTACTATTGGCAACCAGGTCCTCAGCAAGTGCCCAGAAATGTTTCCATGGTTACAAAAAGCATTCAGCATCCTTCTTGTTTTGGGCCAATTTAGCTTAAAATCTATTGTGGAGAAAAATATGGCACATTAACAAACATAAAATCAAGATACCATATTATGAATTCAAGGTTAAATGAGAAAAGCAGGCTTGACAAGGCTTTTTAGAAAGTGTACATAAATCACTGATTAAAATGCTGCCTTTTCCCAGTATATCTCCAAACACCTCTCTTTAATAGACCGCCAAGCAGCCTACATTCTGTGCCTCCGTATAAAGGAAAGAATGAGCACATGAGGATTCTTTAAGGCTATTACCCAGCAGGTAAAAATCCCCCAAAATGGGTGTTTAACATTCATACATCGGATAGTAGAGTTACTTATCCTAGTTTCCTATGACCCTTGGGACATTTAAATATTTTTGAGGAAAGAGAGGAATAAGAGCTTTTTGTTCATTGGCTGTAAGACATTTGAAGCAAATTAGTGGGCTATATTACATCTGGGAGAGAGAGAAAAATGGAAGTTCCCTAGAGAGGACTTAGTAAAGTTCCTCCATCTATAAAGTCATGAGTAAATGGGGCCAGAGAGACTGTCTCTCTCTATGCCTGTGCTGCATTCCCAAGTCCCACTGCCACCAAAGAGCCAGGGCATTAAAAACATTTTTGCATCCTCTGGAACAGATTAAACAAATGATATATACCTCTCAACTAGTCAGAAAGAGGCTCACAGCTTATACTTGTTTATACTTCTGCATTCCTCACAGCGCATTGTACAGAGTAGGATTCAAACACATATTTAACTGACTGAGAGAGGCCATAACACAGGACCTCTCTACTTAATGTCCCTCCCCATATCTGCTTAAACTTCATCATTTTCCATTGCTCTTGTTTTAACTGCAAACTGGAGAGCACAGGATAAAAGACTTACTTCTGGGAAGATTATGTCGATGCCCTTTTCCTCATTCTTCCCACTAAGTAAAACTAAACACCCTGAATATTATATATAGAACAAGCATAATAAGACTGAAAAATGGAGATAAGAAGACAGAATGGCTAAGGACTTTGGGACCCTAGGAACAATATGGGAGTGAGTTCCTTGGGTTTTATTTTTGTTTCTTTTATCCCAGACTTTGAGTTGAATAAGCCAGCCACCTGGAAATACCAACATGCACAACAGCAATAAAAAAGTCTCAAGAAAAGTATGCTCTCTCTGGCCAAAGGACCAGAAAAGAGATAGCATAACAAGACATAAAGATTTTAGATGGGGGCAGGTCATGGTGGCTCAGTGGCAGAGTTCTTGCCTGCCATGCCAGACACCCAGGTTTGGTTCCCTGGCCATGTGAAGAAAAAAAATTTTAGATGGTCATTTTTCTACTCTAGCCAAGCACCCCAGCAAAAACTGTGGCCCCATCCCCACACATACAAGTAAAGATTGAGTAGGGCACGTAGAATTAATTCTTGTCAGGCTACAACACCCCCACTGGAGTTGTGCCAGAGAAAGCCAGGCAGGAAGGTAGGGCACCCATCCATAACTGCTCGTAAGGCCACCTGCCCCACCCCTGCAGTGTCAACAAAGATCACATGGGGAGCCTAGACTACAGCCCCTACCTGGCAGTGACAAGGCATTTCTACCTCACCTCCCATCCTGGCTAGGATGGTGTCAGAGGAGGCCAGTGGAGAGTCAAGACTTTCACCATCACTAAGTGATGACATAGCGAGACAAACTTGCACCCTAACTTGGCATTGACAAGAAGCATTCCCCCACCTGAGAGAGAATGAAGGAAACCTGGACTTCTACCTCTACCTGGCAGTAATGATGCAGTACCCATTCACCTGCCAGAGCAGTGCCAAATTGTCCTTTTGGAGATGCCCTTCTGGGTGAACAATGACAAAACAAAGTCAACTATTTCTGTTTAATATGCTCATGATATTGTTTTATGCCACTGCTTCTTATGAACTACTACAATAGCTTCTTAAAATATGTCCCTCCCTCCAGTTTAGCATCAAACTTATGGTAGAGTTATCCTTCTGCGCTGGTTTGAAAGGATTTATGCACCCTAGAAAAGCCACCCCTTAATCCTAATCCAATATGTGGGAGCAACAGTTTCTTTTAATCCCTATTCAGCGCTATTGGTTGGAAACTTGATTAGTTATCTGCACAGAGATGTGACTCGCCCTATTGTGGGTATTAACTTTTCATTAGATGGAGATGAGACTCCACCCATTCCATGTGGGTCTTGATTAGTTGACTGGAATTCTTTAAAAGGGGAAACATTTTTGGAGAGAGTCTCCTTTTAGAGCCAAGAGACCGAGAGCCCATGCAGCCAGAGACCTTTGGAGATGAAGAAGGAAAATGCCCCTGAAGGAACTTCATGAAACAAGAGCCTAGAGAGAAAGCTAGCAGATGTTGCCATGTTCACCATATGACTTTCCAGCTGAGAGAGAAACCCTGAACTTCATCGGCTTTTCTTGAGTGAAGGTAACCCCCTTGTTGGTGCCTTAATACGGACATTTCTATAGACTTGCTTTAACTGGGATATTTTTATGGCCTTAGAACTATAAACTTGCAACTTAATATATTTCCCCTTTTAAAAAATGGTTCCATGTCTGGTATATCGCATTCTGGCTAAAGCTAGCAAACTAGAACACCTTCTAAAACACAGCATGTTACTATCCCTTTTTTGATTAAGGTGCTTTTGAGATTCCCAATTGATTACAGGATAAAGCCCAAATCATGAGTCACAAAGACCTCCCTAATTGCACCCGAACCTTGAGCCTCATGATCTTTCCCTGAAAATGTCAACTATGTCCACAGGGCTGTGTTTGTATCATTTCTTCCAACTGGAATTCCTTAAACTTCTGGTCACCTGTTAAATTCTGACTTCTTCTCCCAATTTGCAGTCCTACATCAGCTGCTCTGTGGAGATTTCTCTTACCACCTCCAGTAAGATCATCTCAACTGTTATCACATGCATACTTTTGTAAAAGTATACAAACAATTTAACAGCACTTATTGCATGTAACTATCCCTTAGGAATTTTATCCCCCAGCTCAAGCATACCAACAAATTTAATAAGACTGTCCGTACCAGTTCAGAGTACAGCATCAAATGTGTAAGCTCTGAATTCTGGCTTCTACTTTGGATGTAGAATATTGGCGTTAATATTGCTTCCAATCTTAAAGCAACAACATAGAAAGATCAATACTATGCAAAATTATTTTCTTAAACTTTCCAGAGAGCTGGGGTCACAAAGCAAGCAAGTAAGTAATCCAAAAGCTAAGAAGCAACTGGTGATTTCAAGGGGTGAAAGGACACAAGCACTTGCTGACCAGCAGTAGGTGCTAGAGCCATTAAAGCTGGTATGAAGAATTAAGTTAATATTTTCAAAGAATTTCTAAATGCCAAACATGGGCTAGCATAAGACTGTGGAACCCTTGGGAGCCACAAACCCAATGGAAATTCAAACCCACACACAGGCTCTTCTCCATGGAACTCACAGGTACACCCAAGAAAGACTGGGGATTGCAAGACACTGAAGAAAGCTTCTCTCATGGTACATGTGCCAGTGTGAAACTGTTAGGACTCTCTGAACATCCATGTCTTAATCCTGATCCAATCTTGTGGCACCAGACCTATTGTTTGTGGTGGAAACCTTTGATTAGATTGTTACCATGGAGACTGACCCATTCAATTGTGGTTGTGACCATCTCATCAGTTTACTTCCATGGAGATGTGATACACTCAACAGCCTTTTGATTAGATGGAGATGTGACTCCACCCATTCAAGGTGGGACTTGATTAGTTTACTAGAACCTTTTAAAAGAGGAGATATTTTTTATAAAACTGCAGAGTCAACAGGAGACCCAGAGGTTTGGAGAAAAAGAAAGAAAATACTCCCAGGGAAGCTGTTTGAAATCAGAAGCCAAAGACCCCAGCAGTTGCCAGGCATATGCCTTCCCAGCTGAAGAGGTGTTCTGGATGCACAGGCCTTTCTTAAGTCAAGGAATATTCATCTGGATGCCTTAGTTTGGACATTTTTATAGCCTTAGAACTGTAAACTTGCAACTTAATAAATTCCCTTTTTAAAAGCCATTCCATTTCTGGTATATTGCATTCTGGGAGGTTTAGCAAATTGATATAGTACAGTACCAGGAAGGGAAAAAGCAGTCAGTGTAGGAAAATTTAAAAACTCCACCAAGATCCTTATCACATACAACCACTATGGAATAAAAGCCTTAAGCATTTGGGAAAAGCAGCAAACCCCCTTGCCCTCAGACCAGAGGTGAAGAGACACTGAAATGTGTGCGGGTAGGGATAGGAATAAAGCAGAATAACCACTTCCATCTCCGGGAAAGGGCAGGAGAAGTTCTGAGGTCAGATTATTAGATATTCCTTACCACTGGGGAAGGAATAGGATTACCAGAAGATCCTAAAGCTAAAGGTCCAGCTACTCTGGAGGTTGCTCTTACACAAGCTTAAGTTAGACCTTGCTACCTGTCATAACCTACCAACCCCCAACCAAGACCATTCCAGCCAATCCTAAAGAACACCTAGGGCAATATATAAGATTCCACAAGGGTTCCAGCACTAGAGTAACTTTCCAGAAACCTACAGCCTCCAGATAGGTCCCTACTCCAGATAAATCCTGAAACCTAGCTCAACCTCTCTAGATCATCAGACAGTTCCATCTCTCTACCCTATATTAGTGGCAGACTCTTCCAATATCAAAAATTTAGAATTGCCATAGCCTAAACAACCCCAAAGAGAGATATGGAAAGATCAAATGTGATGGTGGAATTATACATAGAAGATAGGACTTAACAAATGAATATGAATGCTGAATCATTAAATTGATACCTCTTTTAGTCTCCAGTATTTTAGGGCAGCTAGAAGCAAAAACCTAAAATTGTGAAATTGTAACCCATGTCAAAGTCTGAAACATGTTCTACAACTAATTGTGGTGCTGTGCTTTGAAATTTATAGCTTTTTAGTATATTTGTTATTGTTCACAAAAAAAAAGAAGGAAAAAAGTCAATTGTGATGATAAAAAACAGTATTTATGCCCTCTAGCCTCCTATATTCTGGAGCAGCTAGAAGGAATATTATGAGGATCATATGGTAGCCCATGACAAACTCTGGGATCTGTCTTGTAACCACTTTTTGAACAGTGCTTTGAAAATTATTGCTTTTTTATTTCTTTGCTTTGTATATACATTATGCTACACAATAAAAAGTTTTTTTAAAAGTTGTGAGCAATATCAAATGGTGTAACATCTGTATAACTGAAATACCAGCAGAAGAAGCAAAAGAGAAGGGCAGGAGAAATTTCTGAAGAGATAAGGATTCTCCTAAAATAATGAAAGTCATTAAATTATGATACACAATGATCAAAGAACACAACCCCCACACCCATCAAAATGAAGTCTAAAACACACACAGACACACACACACACACACTCCCCCTAGACAAATGTTGCTTAAAACCAAAGATAAAGATAAAATCTTGAAGACAACCAGAGAAAAAGGACTATCATATGCAGAAGTAATGATTACAGCAGATTTCTCATACAAAACTGTACAAATATAAGGCAGTGGAATGACATTAAAATGCAAAAAAAAGGAAGAATTCAAAATAACTATAGCTAGCAAAAATATTTTTGAAAAATAAATGAGAGGGGTGCTAGGGCAGTTCAGTGGTAGTTCAGGGAGACCTGGGTTCAAGTTCCAACCCATGCACTTCCTCAAAAAACAAATGTGCTGGTTTGAATCTGTGGTGGAACCCAGAAAAATCATGTCTTTTATTCCTCATACAACATTTTGATTGTTCCCATGGAGATGTGAGCCACCCAATTGTGGGTGGTGGCTTTTGATCAGATAGCGTCCATGGAGCATTAATTCTTTAAAAGAGGAAACATTTTGGAGGGAGTCCCTTTTTCAGAGCCACAAGAGAGCCAGCAGACGCCCCGTGTTCACCATGCGCCCTTCCAGCTGAGAGAGAAACGCTGAACGTCATCGGCCTTCTGGAATCAAAGCACCTTTCCCTGGATACCTTAGATCGGACGTTTCTGCAGACTTGCTTTAATTGGGACATTTTCTCCACCTTAGAACTGTAAACTAGAAACTTATTAAATTCCCCCTTTTTAAAAGCCATTCTGTTTCTGGTATACTGCATTCCAGCAGCTAGCAAACTACAAACAAATAAACAAGCAAACAAACAAATAAAACAACAAACAAACAAACAAAAATTCATCAAAAGGTGCTGTAATATCAGGATACTCACATGGAAAAAGAATGAAATGTGATACAGCATACAAAAAAAATAATAAATGGGAAATATTTTTGAGCAAACAGATTCTAAGATAATTCATTAGCAACATGTATGCACTATAAGAAATGTTAAAGTAAAGAATACCTTAAGTGGCATATAAAAAAAGAAAAACATAAAATTCTTGTTTTTTATTTAAATCATTCTAAGAGATACCAGACTGACTAAAGTAAAATCCGCAATCAGTATACTATGTATTTATTGCATGTTTAAAAGTAAAATATATGACGATAGTACAAAGAATGGGAAGGAAGAGTTGGAATTGGGCTGTTGTAAGTTCATCACACTACAAATGAAGCAGTATAATATTTGAAGATGGACTGCAATTAAAGGAGTACCATTAATTATTTTAAAAAAGAGATATAATGGTGCTGTAGAAGAAATGAAATGGAATACTAAAACTATTCAATCCAAAAGAAAGCAGAAATAAATAGGATAAATGAAATAAAGAAAAGATGGGAAAAAAAACAAGGATCTAGCATGATAGAGTTTACTTAAATATATTGTAAACAGGTAAACAGTTAAGACACACCGATTGAAAATAAAAGTTTGTCATATTGGATAAAAAAAAGCAAGACCCAATCATATTCTGTACAAGAAGCCCACCATAAAAGTAAAGATAGATATAGAGTTAAAACTAAAGAATGGAAAAGAACTTATCGTGTCAGTGCAATAAAAAGAAACCAGAAATAGCCATATTAATGTAAAGTTGACTTTAGAATAAGAAACATCACCAGGGATAAAGAGGTACATAACATGACAAAGAGGCACATTACATGACTAAGAAGACACACATATCTAAAGATGGGAATATACTTAACAACAGAGCGTCAAACCTACATGAAGCAAAGAGGATAGAATTGAAAAGAAAAACAGGCAAATCTACAATTAGAGAGTTGGAGATTTTCATGCTCCTCTCTCAGTAATTAACAGAACAAAAAAATAATTAGACAAAATCTGTATGAATATAGAAAATCTAAACACAATCAAACCCATTAGCATATACAGAGCATTTCAATAACAGCAGAGCACACATTTTTTCCAAGTGCACATGAAGCGTTCAAGATGTCAGGATATATTCAGGGTGATAAACCAAATTTTAATTTCCCCCCAATGTAAAATATGGTCTGAGGCAATAATGGAATTTATACTAGAAATCAAGAATAGACAGATAACTAGAATATTCCTAAATATTTGAAACTTAAGCACAGTCTTAAACAATCAGTTGGTCAAAGACGCAGTCAAAAGGAAAATTAGAAAATATTTTTAATTGAATTAAAATGAAAATATAGCAATATTTGTTGGATGCAGATAAAGCAGTGCTCAGAAGGAAAGTTAGGCATTACATGATTATATTGGAAAATAAGGAGGAACGGATTATAACCAAAGCAAGCCAAAAGAAGAAAATGGCATGCAAATGAAATTAAGAACAATAAAACAAGAAATAAAAATAAATGAAACCAAAAGCTAATTATTTGAAAAAAATAGATAGTAGATAAATGGATGATAGATAGATAATCCTCCACCCAAACAGACAAATCTTAAAGATAATAAAAATTACGAATATCAAAAAGAAAGGGACAGGCGGTGCGAAAGGGACAAAATCACTATAAACCCTATAGACATGTAAAATATAATAAAAGATTACGTTCATAAGTTCAACAACATAGGAAAAATTCCTTTAAAGACACAAGCTACCAAAGTTCATTCAAGGTAAAAAAAAGAGAGAGCATGAATAGTCCTATACCTAGTAAGGAAATTGAATTTGTATTTAAAAACCTTGCCACAAAGAAAATTCCTTGTGTGGTGGTTTGAAGCTTTTATGTACCCCAGAAACTCATGTTCTTAAAGTTAATCTATTCCTGTGGGTATAGACTTATTGTAGGTGGGAACTTTTGATTAGGTTATTTCAGTTGAGATGTGAGCTGCCTTATTTAAAGTGGGTCTTAATCCTTTTACTGGAGTCCTTTATAAAAGGATAAAAAACAAAAACTGGGAGACACAAGGTAAGAGAAGCTCACAAAAAAGCCCCAGAAAGGCTGAGAAAGGAAGCCAATGAAGCCAAAGGCTGGAACCAATGAAACTGGGAAGAGAAAGACAAGCAGACGTTATCATGTCTGGTCATGTGACAGAGAAGTCGGACTGCCAGCAGCCTTTCCTCACAAAAGGATCGTCCTGTTGATACCTTAACTTGGACAGTTTCATGACCTTGGAATTGTAACTTTGTAAGCTAATAAATTACCATTGTTAAAAGCCAGTTCATTTCTGGTATATTGCATTTTGGCAGCTTTAGCAAAGCAAAACACCAATGGTATGTCTAAATGGTGTGTCTATCAAAATTCTACCGAACACTTAAGAAACAAATAATACTAATTCCACACAAATTCATCCAAACTAAAGGAGGCAATACTTCTTTTTTTTTTTTTTTTTTTGTTATTTTTCTTTTTTCATGAGCAGGCACTAGGAATTGCACCTGGGTCTCCAGTATGGCAAGTGAGAGCTCTGCCACTGTGCCACCATTGCCTGCCCAATACTTCTCATTTTATGAGGCCCACAATACCCAGATACCAAAACTAAACAAAGACATTACAAGAAAGGAAAACTGGAGACCAGTATCCTTAACGAACATAGATGAAAAAATTCTTCAACAAATGCTAATAAATCACATCCAGCAATTCATGAAAATAACAATAATATACCAGGGCCAAGTGGATTTTATCACAGGTATGCAAGACTGGTTCGATATTCAAAAATTAATCACTGTCATTTATTTCAACAGATTAACAAGAAAAATACATATATGATCACCTCAGTAGATGAAAATGCATTTGACAAAATTCAACATGTATTATTTATTTTTAAAAAACTTACAAATTGGGAACAGAAGGGAACTTATTCAACGTGATAAAGGGCATTAGAAACCTACACCTATTATATAGTAATGAAAGACCTGATGCGTTCACACTAGGTTCAGGAAGGCAGGGATGTCCATCATCACCAGTCCTGCTCAACACCGTGATGAGGCCCCATCCAATGCAGTCAATAAACAGAAATAACAGACATTCAGATTGGAAAGGAAGGAATAAAACAGTCATTTCTCTCACTAATTACATGACTGTCTATTTTTAAAAATCCCAAAGACTCTATGATCAACCTAGTAAACTAATCAATGATTATAGCAAAGTAAGAGAATACAAGATCAATATATAGAAAAATCAATGGTATTTCTATATACTAGCAAGAAAAACTGGAAATTGAAAGTTATCAAAGTTCCATTAAAAATAATAACAGAGGGAAAAAAGCTAAACATGAACTATCTAGGTATAAATCTAACAAAATAGGTAGGGACCTATATGCTGAAAACTGAAACCTGGTTAAAAAAATCTAAGGACTAAATAAATGAAGAGCTATGCCATATTTGTGGATTGGGAGGTACAATATTACTAACATGTCAGTTGTCTCAAAACTGATAGAGTCAATGCTATTATGACAAATATCCCAGCTAAAGTTTCTGTAAAAAATCAATAAGCTCATTCTAAAATGTATATGGAAAGGTAAATAAACTAATATAGCCAAAACAAATATTTTAAAGGGAAAAAAAATTGGATAACTCACACCACCTAATATCAAGACATTGTATAGTTATGGTAGTCAAGACAGTATGACATTAGAGAAAGGATATGCATATAGATTAATGCAAAATTATAGAGAATCCAGAAATAGACCCACATTTATAGAGATAATTGATTTCTGACAAAGGGGTCAAGATAATTTAATGGAAAAAGAATAGTTGTGTCAACAAATGGTGACAGAATGATTGGATACTCATAAGGAAAAAAAACCTTAATCCACACCTTTCATTATAAAATAAGCTCAAAATGGATCATTAAATGTAAAGCTTATAATTCTAAAATTTCTAGAAGAAAACAAGAAAAAAATTTTGTGACCTAGATTATGTAAAGATTTCCTCCACATGGTACAAAAAGGCATGATTCATGAAAGAAAAACTTGGCATACTGGATTATATCAAATTAAGAAGAATCTGTTCTTCAAGAGACACTGTTAAAAGGATAAAAAGTAAGGCCCAAAAGAGGAAGAAAATATTTTCAAAGCACCTACCTGAAAAGAGACTCATAGTCAGAATATAAAATAAACTCCCAAATCTCAAAAATAGGAAAACAATTCAATAAAAACAGACAAAAGATTTGAACAAACACTCTACAGAAGAAATTACACAGATGACAAATAACTACACGAAAAGTTGTTCAACAACATTGGTCATCAGGGAAAATTAATTAAAACCAGTCTGAAATGTTCAGAATTGTGAGGATCTAAGATTGAACTCTATTGGCAAGCCAACAAGATATCCTGCTACAATTTCACGGATGTTTGGCAGAAGACATGAAACTCGGGGGTCAAAGATAAAAGACAGTTTATGAGTCAGAATAACAAGCAGCATGAGCCTCATGTTCAAATCAGTTCCCCATGTGCCCAAATCCCATGGGGCAACAAAGGAGCAGGCCCCATGTGGGTGTTGTACCCTCAGTTACATCACCGCCAAGGAACATCCAGCTTAGGAAACCCTTGTCATTTATAAAGAGCTGTCAGCAAATCTGCCTAAGGGAGACATTATCTTTATTACTCAGGACAGCAAACATATATGCCCTCTGTTCTGGAAGGAGGCATAATCTCTACCTTACAAGGCCTTTGTTTTACAAACACCCTTAAAAAGAAAGCTCAGAACAAAAGGCTGGTTGTGGCTCTGCTCACAAGACATGCAAAAACATGAGAGACCAATGAAGAACTATCTCCTAGCATGAGATAACACTAATCATCTACAAGAATGGCTAAAGTTAAAACAATAACAACACACCCAGTACTGGTGAGGATGCAAAATGATAGAAACTCTTGTACATTACTTGTGGGAATGCAAAATGGTACAGCCATTTGGGAAAACAGTTGTAAGTTTCTTAAAAAGTTAAGCATACACTTACCATAGAATAAAAAATATCATTCCTAGGTATTTACCTAATTGAAATGAAAAAATATTCACACAAAAACCTATTTTGGAAATATATATAGCAGTCAAAAACTGGGACCCAAACACCCTCAAATGATGAACAGAGAAACTGTGGTGCCTCCATGGCAGAATATTATTCAGCAAAAAAAAAAAAAAAAAAAAAAAAAAAAAGGAAAGGAGCAAGTTACTGAGACACATATTAACCTGGATGAATCGCAAATACATTATGATAAGTAAAAGAAGCCAGACTCAAAAGTCTACAAACCTGCATGATTCCCTTTATATGACACTCTGAGAAAAGACTGAACTACAGAGACAGAAAGTATCAGCAATTGCTAGGTGTTAGAGGTAGAGAAGAGGATGGAGTATAAGGAATTATGTAGAAGTTTCTGAAATAATGGAGCTTTTTTGTATCTTGTTCATGGTGGTAGTTACATGACTGTGTATTTGCCAAAACTTACAGAGCTATATACTAAGAAGGATGAATTTTCTGTATGTAAGTTATACATTTAAAAAGGAAAGAAAACTGTCTAAGCTCTAGAATGAGAGTGTCTGAGCTCTGCCTCTTTCTAAATGTGCCATCTCAGGTAAGCTACCTAAACTCTCTAAGCATCAATTTTCTCAGCTGTAAAGTGGGAATAATAATAGTTTCTACCTGTTAAGGTTGCCCACTTTCCTTGTTGCTAACCATCATTATTATCTGATGTCCTACTATATACCTGACACTGTGTGCAATCTTTAGGATACAATGTTCTTGGCATGGTGTCAACTAAATCTCGGTCATGTTCCTGACTTCCAGAAGGCTGCAAGCCAGCGAGAAAACATCTCTTGAATGGACAGATGAGCATAGCTGTTTTACCACCGTTAGATCATTACAACAATTATAAAAATTGGCAAAAAGCCAATGTGAGGCATCTATTAAGCCAAACTTATGTTAATAATTTTAAATATAGTTCAACTTTGGCAAACATTTTCTAAAATAGGAATAGAAATTTAAATTCAAATCTAAGGAATTCTGTTGCTAGCTCAGATATTTCTAGAATTATCTGTACGGATCATTTCAAAAGACTAAAATTGAAATTATTTATAGTTCATTAGATTCAGAAAGAATAGGAATCAACCCTGGTTTTCACCAGTTTAATCTGGCACTTCAATGTGACTTAATTTGAGTAAGAGTATCAAAAAAAAACAATATAAGAAGAATATGAAATTGTTTCTTTATATAGCAAGACTTCTTACATCTGGAGAAAACCTTCCCTAAAGAGATAAAACTATTAAGAATACTGAAAATGGATGAAGAAACTATTAAGCGTTCCAGAGAAGTCTGCTCCCCCAACAAAGAAGGGCTCCAATGATTTAGCCTTTGTTGTCCATAAAGTCCTGACTAATCTGTGTGAGTTATGCATATATTATAACCCACATCATATTCCCTTCTCTGCATACCATATTTTTCTGCTCTTCGACGAAGTTGGATGCCTTTACTTCAGGCTTAGAAGCATGATAAATTCATGCCATAACACCCTACAGTCTGATTTTAGAGTTGATTACATCTTTTTACCATTTTTATCATGCATTTATTGGAGACCTACTATGCACTCGGCTCTGATAGGATAAGGGTTTATAAGCAGTTTTTATTAAATGTGCCCTTCCCATTCAAGGCTAAAAGAAAATCAAGCTATTCTTATTTCAGAGGTGTCCTAAGTACTGTCATCTCACATCACATCTCAGTGAAACACTATGAGACGTGTTCTTGGAGTGTTGTCAACTGGAAATTCTGCAACAAGTATACTTTTTACACAGGATTTCACACTGAATAATATAGTAACATCTAGAGATTCCTAACCTACAAAATAAAAAGAGAACATTTAAAAAGATATAAAAAGTCATGGCATGAGCACAAGGGACTTCTCAAACAGAATCCAGAGACTTGTTTTCACCAATTCGCTTACTTGGAAGCATTGTTTTGGAATATGGAGCCCATGGACATGGCTTTTCCAAAGTTTTATATATTGAAGGTATTCCTAAGAATTACATATCTCAAGAAGAAGCCACTATGTAGAAAGTTCTAAGGGTGAAAAAAAGTGAAATTCATACGCTAACTAAAAATATTGAATAAAATGAGTAGAAAGGCCCTTTAGAAAAAGCCAGAAAAGGTGATTACTAGCTAGCTTACCTTGCTTTTTTCCAGTAAGATTTTCTAAATGACCAGGGAGCTCGCTGTCAAAGCGGTGGTGACGGCCGTTCCTTTGCTTTTCAAGATGATGTCCTTCCTCAGCAATAGAAGAAAGCACACGTGGTGGCTGTTGGCCATCAAGGGTCTGATGGGGCCACTGGGACACGATGGAACATGAGTCCTTTGCATGTTGGCTAATGCTTGGGCTTGAACTTTGGGTAAAGTTCTGAAAATCACTATTACAACATGAGAAATGATCCCCTTCAACAAACAAGGAATGTGTGTCCTCTTGGCTCCAATCGTTGTCTTGTTCTTTATCTTCAAAGTAAGTTTCCTGAATCTGAGCATCATCTGAGTCTTGGCCCAGCTTGTCATCCAATTTAGAGTCTTGTTTCCTTAAGTTAACCAACGAAGCTGACAGCATCTCTCCCGCTTGCTGGAGTGCTTCATAAACCCGAGACATCCAGGAAGAGAGAGGCTGGAAGAAGTTCTGAGCATCCTGAGACGCCATGGCCAACATCATGGCCAACAATCTGTTGTCTATCGCATCCACGTGTTCACTCTTCCAGTACGCTGGACTTAATGTGAACTACAGAATTAGCATGACGAGAAACTAAATTGGAAGTCTCTTAATGGCTGTGAATATTTCTCTTTCAAAACTTCTCAGCTGAAACAGAGGAAAGAAATACTTATATCTGTGAAAGTTACAACCTCTGAGCCATCACCAGATACCTACAATCAATGCCAGACGGCATTTGGGGACAAAAAGCATTGGGGGTAAAAAAGAGGTCATCACTGAAATATTAAGACAGCTAAATAAAAATGATTTTGTGAGCGTTTGCATCTAGATGATTTCAATGCCTGTTCACCTCAGACATGCACGAAATTTCCATTAGCAGTAATGGGCTCTGTTCGTGTGGACTGAGAGAGGTCTACACTCCACAGACCACACTTAACGTGTACAAAGGATAAATGAGTCTTTATCAAGAGGGAGTTGGACATGAAATTTCAAATAATAAGAAAAGCTGGATGCTCCATCTCCCAACCTGCAGATCCCACAGAGCTAACTAGTAAGCGTCTCTGCTTTGTGACCCAAAGATTTATCCTTTCAAAGGGAATGTGTCTAGAATTAAAAAGCTTTTAAGGAATCTTAAAATAGGCTTTTATATTTTTACGCAATTTCTAGAAATGGTATCTGTACTTGGCGAAACAAAAATAATCACTAAAAACCTGATGGCAAGTGAAACACGCACCTTACTGGAGACCTGTCCCTAAGGTCTCATTGCCTTTTGTCTATATTCCAGCCTCCCCAAGATAGCGCACCCCAACCCGCAAGACTCCTGAGAGTCATTTCTTTCCATAAGATTCACAACCTGAAGAAAGCAGCAACAGGACCTCAACACACAAAGGGGACACCATGAAGACTCTAGAGCTAAGTATCCACATATACATGTCTACACACATGCAAACATGGACATCTACGTATCAGCATATACATACACACAAATATGCCCCTTGCGTACGTATATGTCTCCCATTGCCTTTGCATATATTATTTCATTGGATGCTCACAACTCTTCCATAAAGTCAGTAGGCAAGTAGTATCAGCATCAGTTCAAAGACAGTTTGCCCAGAGTCTCCAATGTGAGGTTAGAACTGGAGTTAGTAATCCAGAAATCCTTTTCCTTTCTCACCCTACCCAGTGAAGTATTTTTTCCACTATGTCACACAGACTATTTTCCACGTTATGTATGGGCATCTGGCATGTATGTTAGACATTGCCAACATCTCTCAATTTAAACTAAAGTAATTCTTTATCTGAACCAGTTATTTAAATATAAGGTTTACTGCCCAAAATTTGGTGAAGATAGAACTTAGTGTACTTTAGTAACATATTGTTACTGAACTTATTCCTTCTATAATGATACTGAACTTAGTCTCTGTTTTGCAAAAGATTAAGGTAATCCATGTCCTACTTCCCTTATTACAAGTTCCTCCCTTACTGAACTAAGAGTTGAAAGCACAACAGCACACTTTAAAGACCGAGGTAGAATACAGAGACTGTGGTTTCCTCTGTGCATCAACAGCTCAGGATGAATGCTTTAAGTGACTACAGAGTACAAACCCCTGCTTGTACTTAGTTACACCATCTCCTTCATAGAAATAGCTTCCTTCTGACAAAATCTACCAGCGATCCTTAGCTTTCCGTCCTCTTTCACTTCAAGTCACTGCATTTGAAACGGCTGCTGACATTCTCCTTTTAAAAGTTTCTCGTTAGCTTCTGTGGCCACTCATTCATGCAATTATTCATTCAATAAAAAAAATATTGATTAAGTACCTATTAAGTGCTGGGCACAATGCCAGATATAATGGAATCTTGATATGTCTGTCCCAAAGGAACCCAGATTGCAGTTGGGGGAAACTAAACTCTCTGCATTTTCCCTTTATGCTGAATAAACCATGTGTTTTTCAGGCCCTGCCCCGTCTCCCTGCCGTCTACACATATGCAACCATCCGTTGTCCAATAGCTTCTCCTCTTCTCATTTACACTCAACACTTGGGAAAATTGAACCATACATAAATTTAAAATAACACCTCTTTAACAATTACAAAAACTTGAGTTCAATCAAGCTCATATTTCTGGTTATCTAAGCCAGTCGATCTCAAACTTGGTGCATCAGAATCACCTGATGAGCTAATAACGAACACAGAGGTCCAGGCTGGTTGAAGGAATAGGTTCTGGCCTGGGCTTTTGTGCCTGTGCAGAGTTCTGACACCCACCAAAGTGTGAGAAATACTGCTCTAACGAAATAGCTACACTTGGATGTCTCACCGAAATCTCAAATTTAGCTCAACCAAATCTATCACATCAATTTCACTGCAAGCATTCAACTCTCTAGACTCACAATATACTAGTGATTATCAATTTCTCTCCAACACTAACCCTGTTCGATCCTTACACTCCAAATTCTGCTAGTTTGGGGCCTATAAAGACTCTTTTACATTAAGTTTGACACAGTAATTACCTTTCCCCAAACTTCTATTCCCACAGATGATACCCATCTTGTTGGTTTCAGCCTCTAGTCTTTCCCAGCTCAATCTATCCTCTAGGCTTCCTGACCATAACGTGATATTATATCAGTTTTATTGCCTGATGGAGGCTCCATGGAGAGTAAGGATTGTCTCTTTCTTTTCTAGTTTATCCTTAGTACCTAGAAATATATCTAGCAAGTGGCAAATTCTCAATAAATGAATGAATGAATCCTATAAAAACTGTGCATAGAACACTACCTAGTACGGAAAATGTACTCAATACATTTATAAAATTAATGAATAAAACCTACTCAGAATTGGTGAACGATCATAAACTGGCATCACACAAATCCCCTGCTTAGTGATATTATAGTCTCCAGCATTTGTTCCACTTCATCTCACCACTCACAGCCTTTTGTTTGTTTGTTTACTTTTCCTCCACAAATATTTTACTTAGGTTAATATGCCTCAAGGCATTACAGATCTAGAAGGTTCCCTGAGAAACCCTTGCGTTTAGCTTCCAGTACTACCTTCAATACTGTGTTTTTGGTACTTGAAACTTTTTAAGATAGAAGTGATATATCTTCTTTAATAATGCTTTCCATGTTTTACTATAGAGAGAAAACTTCATTTTCATATGCAACCCAAAATCCTCTTGTCGGTATCCCCTTGTCCAATCTTCAAACTAATAATAGCCTGTATCCTTGGCTTCACATATTTGCCTACTGTAATCTCTGACCATCAAACAACTCTGCAATTTTTCCAAAAAATAAATCTTGTCTCACTCCCCTATATATAAAAAGAAATGTGCATTCCACTATTGCACTGCAAAGGTTGAACACTGGAAGCCCACCTGCCAAAATTACCACTTATTCTTATTTGTTGACATAGTGTTTTTACAACACTAATTTGGCCATCTCTGATTCACTACAGTCCTTACTTCTCCCTGTTATTTGTACCCACGTGTTTCACTCATTTCTGTGTGATCTGCCTGACCCTTGAAGGCACTGGAAGTTTTAAGACCTATCTTACATGAATAAAGTTTAAATTCTCTACTACTGCATACAAATGGAATGATGCTCAAAAATAATAATAATCGATTGGAAATTGGCACCATGCAATTTCCCTTATTGCTAGAAGACTCCCCACCTGCTAGGTATAAATTCTTTAATCATGAATCTTGGAAATGAAGAGATCTGGGGGTACAATGTGACATGACTGGAAGGGGTGCTAAGACCAGTGACTATTTACCAGTGAGCTTTGCAGTATTTCAGCATTTCGACAACCTGCAGAGCCCTCCCTTTGGCCCTGACAGTGTCAGGCTGTGTATGAGCTGTCCCCAATACGACTGCGTATGTCCCCAACACCAAGGTCAAATAGTGAGGACTCGGCCCCCCTCACCGTGCAGACCTAGTGCACACCACACTAACACACGTCTCCAAAGACGCCATGCTCTTTCCTTTGCTCTGACCAAGGGACCTTGTCTTCCCTCTTGCCTGGTAAATACTTATGTGTCCCTTAGGATAATATTCTTACTGCCTCCCTCGGCATCTCTACAATCCAGAGTGTGCGCTCCAAGCGCTCTGACTGTGCCTTTCTGACATATGGTTTCACTCGGGATGGTAATGACTTGTCGTTGTCCTCTCCCAGTGGACCCATAGTGCAGGGCCCGTGGACTCAGTTTATACCTCCAGAACCTACGCAGAGAAGGCACTCTATAAACGCTGATCAAATTGATAAGCAAATGAATCAATGGAAGTTACTGACTACATTTTTTAAAGCCAAATAGCCCTGATTCTTTCATCTTTCTTCATCTGTAAAGTGGAATTAACCCACTGGTGACCTTTAACAATTTCTTTCGGTTCCTAAACCCAAGAATTTACCAGTATGGGCCAAAAAAGCATTTGAATATTGAGGCTGCCCCTTCAGGATTGGTCTGAACCTCTGTGAGTGACTACCGTCAGATGGTCCTAAACTAATCGGAAAGAGGCTTGACTCTCCGTCCATACGTGAGAGAGTGTCTGGTTGCTCTATTTCAAAATATTCGACAAAGAAAGTCAAGGGGTTAAGGCACCCACGGCCAGAACTTGAAAAACCATGTAGGTAGGAACACTAGAAACCTTTCATTTTATACCAAAGCTGCCTAAGCCCACAGGGGCTCAGCACTGGCAGAGCAACCATAGAGATACCTTTACTGCTTAGATGAATTTCAACTTGATTGGTAGAGCATGCCAGCTGATCGCTGATAGATAACGGATATCCTAGTTCTTTGGGGGCTTTCTTACAGGTATTTAAGAAGACAAAGTAGCTTCTGGTGTTAGAAAAAGACACATGAGAAAATACAAATAGAAAAGAAAAAAACAACAGTCCTCCCCAGAAAAGCTCAGTTCCAAGATAAAAGTAAAAATACGCATAAGGTCTTGTGGTAGCTGAGAAGGCTCATATTTGAATTAAATCATTTCAAAAAAAGACAAAAATGTGTGTGGGGGGGGTGTGCGTGTGTGTGTGTGTGTGTGCTTAACACATAAGCACGGGAAGGTTTACAAATTTTGGACGTGATTCAAAATAAACTAGCAACGTAATAAACAATTAGTAACAATTGAAAAATAAAGATGAAAGTAAAGGCATCAATATAATTCTAAGGACTACATTTCTTTAAATTATCCTTTAATTAGAATTATACGTTAATTTTAAAAGTGGTTAGTTTAAGATCATTTTAAACATAGGAAATGGCAAAAACGGTGAAATCAATGAACTGTCTTTCTATGAGGAGGAAAACTACAAATTCCTTAGCCATATGCTTTCTCATATATTTCAATCATCTTCACCAAGTACAGTGAGCAGAGTGTAGGGATTCCATACCCAGAATAAGAAGATTCATGATCCTTTAAAGGCTGTTAGTTAAATCTTTCTGACCCCATTTTCTGGTGACCAGTGTTTTAGTGGAAGAAGGAGCAGTATGGCCCAAAGGAAATACCAGCTCCTAGGAGCTATACTTTGAAATCCCATTTCTTTTATTTTTTTTTTATTAAAGCTAAAGTAGAGGCTTGTACGCCTGTGTAATTTTTAAAGGATTACCAATTCCTGAAGAGGGTTGAACACATTCTGAGAGACAGTAAAATGTTTCCAAATATGGGCTCTAGATAACCCAACTGCAAATCAAAATCTCATAAAAGTTTGTCTACTAAAGTGTTGGTGGTTAGCATTTTTTAAAGGAAAAATCTATTCTTCTCATTTTCTACCAAGATCTGTAAAGTAGTAGTAACTAGAAATCAAGAACACTGGATTTATTTCAAGTGTTTTCTTGCAGCCGTCAGTTAACTTCCTTATGTCACTTACTTTCTTGATCTAGTAGTAAGAAATGGGTTATTTATTATCGACTTACCAGAGGGGTCATGAGGCTAAGTAAGCTTAGCATTTGAAGGCAATTATCATGCCTTTTGGAGAAGGGCATTTGCATTACCTAATACAAATAAGAAGGCTTAGGAAGATGAATAATATATGGAGTCAAAATAAAGAGCTACAAAACGGGCTGCCGTCCATCTCTAACATGGTTCAAAAGAGTCTACAGGTGTTTTCTGTAAAGAGCAAATTTGTTATGTGGGTAGAAGTATGTGCCTCTGAGATGAACTTCCACAGCGTTTGTCCAAAACATGCTCTAAATGCTGGCATCTTAAAATACACATATTAAAAAGGACTACTGAGAACCCTACGGCCACAGTGTGGACACGACACAGTCATATTTTCATTGCTGGGCCACGGGGGATCCTGCGGAGCCTTCAACGCCAGGCTTCGGGGGCAGGGCGACGACAAGATAAAACGGAATCTGATGCACCCTATAATCGGAATATACTTTCATCAGTAGAGGCTGAGAAAAATGAGAGCGTGAAAGAAAGAAAAAGCAATGTCGTTGTGGTCACACAAATCAAAGCTCTAGTCCTCGATCTGTCCCTTGGTTCGTCCACAACGGGCTAATCACGTCGCCCAGGGCACCTAAATGTCCTCATCTGTTAAATGGGGAGAACTACGCCCTCTCTTCCAATTCACTGTGAAAATTAAATTATGCAACGGTTTAAAGCACCCAAGACTGGACCTGGTATATAATAGGCACTTAGTATTAGATATTCATTATTAATCCAAAGTCTGTGACACCTTTAAAGTTAAAAATTATTATATATTTTTCTTATCATCTTTACCTGATGTGCCAGTCCCTTAGAAAAATGATACTGTCATTGTATATCGCATTTGTCAGCACTTTACAGTATACGATGCTTTTAGACAATTATCTCATTTCAATAAAAACTGTTAATGAAAAATATTAGCTTTCCCATTTTACAGTAAAAAAATACTAAGGCTTAGGGTAAGCGACTTCCCCAAGGTCACATCTAAAACAAAGGAGAGAACTGGTTTTGCAATTCTCCTTTGTAGAATTCCAAATTCTTGCTTCAATCACAGCTCCAAATCTTCACAAAATGGCAATAAGAAGGTGAAGAGTCTACAGATCAAAAAGGCAGTGGGATCGACCAGTAAGTGGTATGTTTGGGGCTCAAACTGAGGTTTATTTGACTCAATATTCTCATTGTTTCCATGATACACAACTGTCTACTTCACAGATGAAACTCTTTATAAAAATGACGATTAATGCAACTACTTTTTAAAATAAGTGTACTAAAGTAAAAAAAAAGAAAAGAAAATCCTAAACAATTCCTTTAGTCAAATACGGTTTATCATGTTAAAAAAAAATGTTGTTAACTCCATCTAGCACATACTTTTATATTTGAGTATGAGAATCTCAGAAAAACTAGGATTGGCTTAAAAAAATTTTAATTGATCAAGGTTTATACTATTATAGCAATAACATCTTTCAAACATTATCCAGCTTTCATAAGCCCATTGTGTATTTTCAAGGATCTGTTACACTTGGGGCAGAGCTATACATTTTCTCCACAAATACTCAATGGTTATTAAGCACACAAGGTCTTTAGCATTTCCAGAGGAATATTTAATGCGGTTTCAATGAGGAAATTTTTCATAAAAGACTGCATGGGGGAACACGGTGGAGTAGGGAGCTACAGGACCACCCTTCCTCTAAAAGCAGCTAGTAGAGGGAGAAACTGACTGAAATAAAGGCTCTGGGCTCCAGAAGCCAGGGGAGCACTGTACAGCATCCAGGAGAGAATGGGATGGGGAGACTGAGGCTGCATCAAAGGAACCATGAGTGAATCGCGCTGTGGCCGTGCCAGCGGCCATCCCCCATCCTGGAGACCAGCAGCCTTGGCACAGTCTGTGGCAGGCTGCTGTGGATGGACAGGGATGTGGAGGCATCCTCCCCAAGAACGGGGCGGGGTGGGGCAGGCCAGGTGTTGAGCATGGCTGTTCATTGGAGGTTTGGATTGCAGTTCTAGCCTCCCCCCATGGGTTCCCCCATGGATATCGTATTAACACCACCACCATGAGGGGAGTAGCCTCTAGAGGTTGAAAAACACAGTCCCTCGTTAGGGCTATGGAGAATAACTTGCCAAAGAGTGTCATCTGCTGGGTAGACCAGGAAAGCGCAGTTTCAGAGAGCTGGGAGAAAAGGCATCTTAGTCTTTCCTGATACTTCCCCAGGACGCTTTGGAACTGGTCTGTCCCCCTTCATGGGTCAATGGCCCTGTTTTGAAAAGTTAGAATAAAGATTTTTATTCTAAAGATCTAGAAATAAGTTGAATCAAATGTCAAACAAAAGCCTTAACTCAAAGCCAATCAATAATAAAACTTAAGACAAGAGAGAGAAGTTGACCATCAGAGTAAAATTATCAAGATGATTAGATGCCTAGATATCAGCAAAAAATTTCAAGCCATACAACAGGAATATATGAACCAGTTAAAGTAACAAATTTAAAAGTTGGAAGAGACACAGACTTTGGAACAACTAATTAAAGATGTTCAACAAATCTAAATGAATTCAAGGAGGTAAAGGAAAATATGGCTAAAGAAATAAAGTATCTTAAGAAGGCACTGGTGAGCTTAAGAAGAATCTGAAAACTTGCAAAGAAAAATGACAGATTTATGGAAATGAAAGGCACAACAGAAGAGATTAAAAATGCACTAGAGGCACACAACAACAGATATGAACAGGCAGAAGAAAGGATCAGAAAATTAGAAAACAGGACATCTGAAATCAGGTAGAGAAAAGAACGGAGAAAAACTAAGCAGAGTCTCAGGGAACTAAATGATGGCATGAGTGCACAAACATGTGTTCTGGGCGTCCCAGAAACAGAAGAGAAGGAAAAAGAGGCAGAAAGAATATTTGAGGAAAAAATGGCCAAAATTTTCCCAAATCTTATAAAAAACATAAACATACACTTCCAAGAAGCACAACAGACTCCAAACAGAATAAATCCTAATAGATCTACTCCAATATACATACTAATCAGAATGTCAGATGCTGAAGATAGAGAATTCTGGAAGCCACAAGAGAAAAGCAATTCATCCCATACAAGGAATTTATACAGTTCACCATAGACATCATCCATCACAGGGTTCTCTAGGTTAAACTGTTCCATGTTTTATCTTCTAACTTTCCTTCTAGTAACATATATATCTGACCTAAAACTACCCCTTCCATCCACATTCACAAGTAAAATTCAGAGCTGTTAATTACACTTACACTAACATGCTACCATCACCTCTATCCATCCCCAAACATTTACACTCAACCTAAATAGAAATCCTGTACAGTTTAAACATGAGCTCCCTGTTCTCTACCCCCACTCTGTCCCCTGGTAACCTATATTCTAGATTGGAATGCCATGAGTTTGTTTATTATTACTAGTTCACATCAGTGAGATCATACAATCTTTGTCTTTTTATGTCTGGCTTATTTCATTCAATATAATGTCCTCCAGGTTCATCCATGTTGTTACATGTATCAGGATTTCATTCTTCCAAGTGAATAATATTCCATCATAAGTATGTAATACTTTCACTTATCCATTCATTTGTTGATGGGGACTTAGGCGGCTTATGTGTTTTGGCAATTGTGAATAATGCCACTGTGAACATCAGTGTACAAATGCCTGTTCAGGTCCCTGCTTTCAGTTCTTCTGGGTATAGACCTAGCAACAGGATGACGGAATCATATGGCAATTCTACACTGAGCTTTCTGAGGAACCACAAGACCGTTTTCCCCAGCAGCTGTACCAGTTTACATTCTCATCAGCAGTGAGTAAGTGTTCCTCTTTCTCCATACCCTCTCCAACACTTTTAATTTTCTATCTTTTTAATAGTGGCCTTTGAAGTAGGTATAAAATGATATCTCATTGTGGTTTTGATTTGCGTTTCTTTAATGGCTAATGATATTGAACATCTTTTCTTTTTTTTTTTTTTTTTTTTTTTTTAGCCATTTATATATCCTCTTTGGAGAAATGTCTATTAACTCTTTTGCCCACTGGGTAGTTTGTCTTTTTATTGTTCAGTTGTAGAATTTCTTCATATATTCTGGATATTAAACCTTGTTGGGTGTGTGGTTTCCAAATAATTTCTCCCTTTAAGTAGGTTGCCTTTTCACTTTCTTAACAAAGTCGTTTGAAGCTCATAAGTTTTTTTGAGGAGGCTCCATTTATCTATTTCTTCTTTCATTGATTGTGCTTTGGGTGTCAAGTCTAAGAAACTGTTGCTTATTGCAAGATCTTGAAGATGCTCCCCTACATTTTCTTTTAGGAGTTTTATGGTCCTGGTTCTTAAATTTAAGTCTTTAGTCCATTTTTAGTTAATTTTTTTATAAGTTGTGAGGTAGGGGTCCTCTTTCACTTTTTTAAATATGGATATCCAGTTCTCCCAGCTGCATTTGTTGAAGAGACTATTCTGTCCCAGTTGGATGGATGTGACAACCTTGTCAAATATCAATTGTCCAAAGATGTGAGAGTCTATTTCTGAACTCTCAGTTTGATTTTATTGGTCAGTATATCTATCTTTATGCTGATACCATGCTTTTTTTTTTTTTAACCACTGTACCTTTGTATGTAATATGCTTTAAAGTCAGAAAGTTTGTGTCTTCCATCTTCATTCTTCCTTTTCAAGATGTTTCTGGCTATCCGGGTTTACTTGCTCCAACCAACAAATTTGATAATCGGATTTCCCAAATCTGCAGGATAGGCTGTTGGAATTTTTATTGTGATTGCATTGAATCTATAAATAAATTTGGGGAGAATCGACATCTTAATGATATTTAATCTTCCAATCCATGAGCATAGGATCTCCTTTCATTTATTTGGATCTTGTTTGATTTCTTTTTACAGTATTTTGTAGTGTTCTGTCCCAGTTCTTTACATCCTTGATTAAATTTATTCCTAGATTTTTAATTTTTTAGTTGCTATTATAAGGGGATTTTTTTCTCGATTTCCTCCTCTGATTGCTCATTCCTAGGTATAGAAACACTACTAATTTTTGCATGTGAATCTTGTATCCCACTACCTTGACAAAATTGTTTATTGGCTCTAGTAGCTTTGTTTTAGATTTTTCAGGACTTTCTATATATAGGATTGCGTAATCTGCAATTAATGAAAGTTTTACTTTTCCTTTCCAGTTTGGATGCCTTTTATTTCTTTTTATTAGCTAACTGCTCTTGCTAGAACTTCCAGCACAATGTTTAATAACAGTGTGATGGTGGGCATCTTTGTCTTGTTCCAGATCTTAGAGGGAAAGCTTTCAGTCGTTCTCCACTGAGTACAATGTTCTGTATTTTTCATATATACCCTTAATCATGTTGAGGAAGCTGCCTTCTATTTCTATTTTTCAATGTGTTTTTATCAAGAAAGGATGCTGGATTTTGTCAAATACCTTTTCTGTATCAACTGAGATAATCATGTGTTTTTCCCCTTTGATTTGTAAATGTAGTGTATTACATTAGTTGATTTTCTCGTGTGGAAGCACCTTGCACGCCCAGAATGAAACCAACTCGGACATGGGATATAATTCTTTCAACATGTTGTTGGATTTGATTTGTGGTTATTTTGTTGAGGATTTTTGCATCTTTATTAATAAGAGTAATTGGGCTGTGATTTTCTTTTCTTTTAGTATCTTTATCTGGCTTTGGTATTAGGGTAATGTCTCAGTAAAATAAGTAGTGTTCCCTCTTCTTCAATGTTTTTTTGAAGAGTTTGAGCAGGATTCTTATTAGTTCTTTTGGGAATCACTGGTAGAATTCACATGTGAAATCATCTGGTCCTGGGCGTTTTTTGTTAGGAAGTTCTTGAAGACTGATTCAATCTCTTTACTTGTAATTGGGCTGTTGAGGTCTGCATTTTCTTCTAGGGTCAATGTAGGCTGTCCATGTGTTTCTATGTTTCTTCATAGAAAAATATGCCAATAAATTCAACAACCTGGATAAAATATATATATATGCATGATCCGGGAATCGAACCCGGGTCTTTTGCATGAAAGGCAGGCATTCTAACCATGCATAATATTCTTTTATGATCCATTTTATTTCTGTGGGGGTCAGTAGTAATTTTCTCCTTCTCGCTTCTGATTTCACTTACTTTTGCAACTTCTCTCTCTATATATAGTGTTCTTCTTTGTGTCTTACGATGTTTTGTATTTAGAGTCTATTTTGCCCAATATTAGTATAGCTGCCCCAGCTCTTATTTGCTTACATTTTGAATGGAATGTCTTTCTCCAACCTTTAACTTTCAATCTCTGTCTTTAGGTCCGAGGTAAGTCTCTTGTAGATAGCACACAGATGGGTCATTTTAAAAATATAATCTGCATCTTTTGGTTGGGGAGTTTAATCCATTAATATCAATGCTATTACTGTAAAAGCAATACTTACGTCAACCTTTTTTTTTTTTTTTTTTTTTTTTTTTTTGGTGTCATGGTCTGGGAATCGAACCTGGGTCTCCCGCGTGAAAGGCGAGCATTCTACCACCGGACACCCCTCTTACTTCAACCATTTTATCCTTCGGTTTTATATGTCATATCTTATTTTGGTCTCTCTTTTATCCTTTAATCTACCCCTGCTGATAATCTATATCTAAACTCTCCTATAGTCTTCTCTCTGCTCTCTTTTCCTTTCAGCCTGTACAACTCCTTTTGGTATATAGGGCAGGTCTCCTGTTTAGTAATTCTCTGTTTGCACCTATGAATATTTAAACTCTCCTTCATTTTTTAGGGATAGTCTTGCAGATAAAGAATTCTTGGCTGGCAGTTTTTCTCTTTCAGTACCTTAAATACATGATACCACCATCTTCTGGCCTCCACGGTTTCTGATGAGAAATTGGACCTTACTTTTCCCCAACACTATTTTTCTGTAGTCAAATCATGTGCTCTCTTAGCTTCACTTTTTTCCTTATTGTCTTTATTTTAAGGTCACAATCATCTTCGGTTTGCAGTTAAGATGTACATATCAATATTTAACTTAGCTAAAATATTAAATAATATGTATTCACATTTAAAAATGTCATAAAAGACAGTCAGTCCTCTTGCACAGAAACCCATTTCCAGTTCCACAAATGATAAAATGTGTATCGAGAGTTAAAGACTTATTCTTGATTAATATTTATTTATTTAAAAGATATAATCAAAATGAGCAAGCACTTCATCCTGACTAGAGGAATCACAGTAGACTGCTGGTCAGAAGCCACCCGCATTCCAGCGCTATGAGCACATATCAACTGGCCCCAAACAAAGGACATTCTCAAACCTCAACTAACATCCACAGCAAAGAGGAATATAATCAGAAGAAAATGTAAGGAAACTGAGGAAGGCAACATGCAGGCTCAATTAACCGGGACTGCTCCCAGGCTAGGTGGTATACCAGATGGTTAATTTTTGTCCCAAGAGAAGAGATAGAAACATCAATATTTGCATCATCGAAAATTAAGGGAAAAATTATGAAACGAAGGTAACTGCATCCCTTTTGAGATAGTTTGAGCGAAACCCTAAATATCAGCCATCATTCAATAATGGGCCCCCCAATTCACGTCCCTGCTCCAAACAGCACAGACTGTTGTGTGGCCTCAGAAAGACGCCTTGTGAGCCACACATTTTAGACCAGTTCCCACCACGTTTCTGATGAGGAAAATAAGAATCTTCCTTCTACAGAAATTTTTATTTATAGCCAGAAAATTATTCCAAACTAAAATACTAATCCATTGCACAAGTTTCTGCCAGGGCCCAGGACATATCCTAGGACCTTCTTTATCATGCCGGCCCCCGCGTGCCTATAAATGAGCACACTGATACTCTTAAACTGGAACTCATAATCTAAGTCAATGCTCACAGCTGTTCAATATTTTTCCTTACATTTTCCTTTTATTTGTTTACACAGGCTTCCAACTAAGCAGGTAGTAAAATGTTCATTACTAAAATGACTATTGGTTACACATTTATCGTCTTCATTAGCGGTTATCAAAATTAGGTCTCCTGAGGTCCTTGATGACTGGGCTCTTAGAATAGTAATGCTAATCACACGACAATGTCCATATTCCTGTGTCTGGCAAACATTAATTATCAGATGTCCCCTGGGATTCCATCAAAGCATCAGCCTTACTGGGATCTTTGCGGTTGCAAACATAAGTGGGTTAGGTGGGTAATGTATATCTGGCAGGTCTATCCAGCCAAAGTGGCCCCAATCAAAGAACATTTGAAAAGACCTCTTTCACATTTCCCTTTCTACCAGTAGGGAACTTCACAAAACAACTTGAAAGCATTGTTTTCTAAGCATGATAGAGAGTCCAAAATTTTTTTAATTGTACATACACGTGTGACCTATTTTATAATATAGAATTATACAGACTGCATCTATACAAACAAACCAAAAGGGTAGTCTTATTTCTGCTTTAAGCCAACAGTGCCCGTTTATTATGTTTTCCTTCCCTTTATTTTGCAATCCTTCTAATTTCTCACTAAAGGACATGGAAGTTTGCTTGCAAAAGAACAGAAAATATTTGTGCAGCCTTCTGTTACCACAGTTCAGTTCAACTGGTATTTACTACTATCACCCACAATGAATGAGATTCTACCTTCTAATAGCAAAATATTAACATTTGATTCAAAACAGAATTCTGCAAGAGAGCAGCAAATGGAAAGGAAAATCCTGCAAGTGATATGGAAAATAATATTCATATTGACTTCCCATTTCTAAACACAGTTCTATACAACATGCACATTTTAGTCAGTTTCAGCTTCATTGAGGTAAGTCTAAATGGAATCCTTGCCCTAAAATGTTCTTAAAACTAGTATCTGTTAGGTCTTTGACTACAAAGCCAAGGTTTGGGAAAAATAAAAATTTAAAAGGACTATATCATCTTTACCACTAAGAATGATGAGCTACCAAGTACATTAAATAAGCATTACTTTTTGAGAGGCAGAAGAGTGGCAGAGATATTTGGGAAAATCAAAATGTCTTATAATGCCATGATTTTAATTTTGTTTCAAGATCATTTCAAAAGAAATATTCAAAGGGTTAATATCCTAAAAGTAAGAGGTCTCCATTATCCCCACTTGTTCCGTGTGGCCTGTACTTTTACTTAATGACAGCTGGAAATTGGCACTCTATAGTTAGTGTTCATTGGTGGGAAAAGGGGCGGGGGTGGAGGACAAGAAAAAAAGACATAGCAGATACAGCAATTTCATTCTACAAAACTGACATTAATTGTTCCTAAGTATTAAGAACTTATTTGAGAATCTGGAGCACAGTAACTATAAGATTCAAAAATGTTTTTGGAATTCCTAAACTCACACTTCAAATAATACCTGTCACGAAACCTCAGTCAGAAAGCTTGGAATAGCATAGGCTTGCAATTATCACAAGAGCTTTTCTGAATAAGGCATCTGGTCCTTAAGTGGATTTCAGAGGGATGTGGGGATTTTGATGGAAACCATAATCATAGACATGCCTTTTCTTTTCCTTTAATCTGTCAGGCTAAGTCAAGTGACAGGATTGTAAACCTATTACTCAAATAACTAGTTTAAAACTGATTAGTCAAATAGCTAGTTAAGCATAAACTCACAGACACCCACTTCAAAGCAGAAACAGTGATCTGGGCTAAGTCTATCCTACTAAAACAATATAATCCTTTTTCCTTTCTGCCACCCACTCACTGAATACTTTTTCTAAATTTAAGGCACATGTCCCTTAAGCTATAATGAGCATTACTTTCATGCTGACAGGAGAAGCCCAACGTCTTCTGAAAAATGTGACTTATGTCTCCTATGCTTTCTTCCAGCCAGGATGTCCCTTGGAGAGAGATTTCTCTGGAAGATATCACAGAGAGAATGACTGTTTTTAATGGAGCCCTTCTTTAGCACATGCACACAAATGTGCAAGCTTTAAACATATGAGCAATTTCCTCATCTATAACTGAAAATGACATGTTCATCTCTGCTCCATCAGAATCCCTCCAAGGTACCCATAAAGCTGGTGAGAGAGTTTTAGTCTCTCCAGCTAAAAGATATGTGTTTAAGTCTCCCAGATCATCCTGGGAACCTATGCTGCAAGATTGAAGCAAAACTTCAATCAACCACACAATAAACATTTATTCAGTGCTTAATGTGGACTATCAAAATTTACTGATTTCTATCTGGAAGTTTCAGCCACAAAACTCCATGCTATGGTCATTTCAAATACAGAAAGGCTCCAGTGCCTGCCAAAAAATTAAGGCCCAGGATTACATATGCATATATTTACTGATACACATATTCACTGATAAAGTGAAAATGTGCATTAGGAAAATTTCTGCAGTTTTTGAAATAGCAACAGGCATTTAGGAGTTTCTCAAGCTTCGGTGTCAAACATTCCCAATGCAGTCCATACTTGCAGAGAGCTTTGGGTTTGTTTTTACTCATACCCTAGTACACCAAGGACACTCAAACGCCACATGAAGACTCTAAGGTGATTCATCATGCACCTTGTGCAAATAGTCAGAAGCAGAGTTGCTCATATTCCAACTATAAATGTACATGATAAAAGCTCCATCACCCCGTGAGCTGTCAATTGACTTTTGTTTCCCCCAATCTTTCATCAACTGCTTCTCATCTCCAGCAATCAGCTGGTTGTGCAATGGATTCATCTGCTGGGTCAAATTTTTGAGCAGGAGACTATAACCTATTGTTTGTCTAAGTTGCAAGAAAATAAACAGAAAAGTTAGAGATTTTAATGGGAGATCTCTATTTCCTCCTGAGGCAAAAGAAAAAAAACCATATATAAAGAAATGGAGATAATAAGGGATAATTTAGAAATGAATCATCTCTGTTAAAATATAACGGCGGCAGTTTGGGTGATGGGCACATGGGGGTTCATTATTCCACTCTCTTCATTTTCCTTGATGCTTGAACATTTCCATAATAAGGAATTTTTTTTTAAATGAAGATCTCTTCCCAACCTCTCTACCATATTGTACTAAAGAAAACAAGAACATAAATACAGATGGAAGGTGAACTCCCTATGGCTACTACAATCTTTTTTATCCCCCCCAGCAATAAAAAAGGATGTACTCAATCCTATCTAGAGTAAATCTCCTTGTCCTGTCAATTAGTCTTTATTTTAGACCCTTACATCATTTGTAACAATCTATAATTACTTTATTTATTCATCTATTTACTTTCAGTTTAGTTTGTTTTTGTCTGTCTTCACTATAAGAATGCCTAGAATTTCCAAAAGAGTAGAGACCATGTCTCTTTTTTTCGCCATTTTATTTTAGGCACTTTGCACAGTGTGTGGTATGATACAGATCCCCAATAATGCTGCATGGATTAATGAATATTCTCAAATTAGTAACTTCTCAACTGGGTTCTCTGGAATTTGCACGCACTAAACAATGTTCAATTAATCATATTATGATGGGTCCATTTGAATAACAATAAGCCTATAGATTTTTCCAAAGTACTTGTATAAGATCATGAAATCAATTCTTAATTACTTGTCTCTTAATCAAGTCACCCAAACAAGTAACTAGATATAATGAGATATACCAAGGCTTGCCCCAATGTTCAAACAAATTTCTGCAGTTCCTCAGTTCTCAATTATTCAGCTTATGTATTAGATTAAACCGTATAAAATTTGCCAGTCTACAAAAAGAGCAATTTCATATAGTTCAGCCTAATATAACACATAGAGAAGTGCATATTCTCTGCAAATTAAGGTATTAAACACAGAAGAGAAGACTTGCAAATTAGATTATTAATAAGTATGTCTCACATTTTAGGTACCACCGTTCATGTTTTACAACGCTCCGGGGCGAGGGAGAATGACACAGAATATAAAAGGGGAGATTCCATGAATTCCACTACTTGAGGACAAAAGTGTACAGAGTGTGAGTGGGAGAAGATCTCAACTTTTTAAAGATTATCCTATCCATAACTCCAATACAAATTACTGTACAATCCTAAAGTTTGTAGGTTCTTTATTTAGTCTGAGGAGTATAATAAGCATCTTGGTTCCATTTACATTTTTAAATCATTCTAGTAGAAAAAAAGGGAAGATATTGAGCCTGTTTCAGGTTCCAATAAAATCTTTGATTCATTTGAAATTCATATGAGTAGTCAAAACCCAAAACAATGCTGCAGGTACAAGTAGAAAAAACTTACCGTGCTAACAAAGGCAATGGAATCCTGCCAGTAAAGATCAGGGACTGTACTTTTACAATATCCTTAAAATAATACCTTTTTCTGCCTGCATTTAATCCATTAACCATACTAAACATAAAGAAAAATAACGCTTCTGCTGATTAATTACACCTGCATGATGGGCACACTGCTAAATATTCCTCTCTATCTCAAGGAGTCAAGAAAAGAAGCAAAACCATACATTCTTTTTAATTTTAACTTTTACATCTGCTTCAGAACTTGATTCTAGTTTTTTGTAAAATTTGCTATTGCTCTTTTTAATTTAGGCATAAAAGGAAAATGGAATGTAGTCAAAATCATTCAGAAAACACTGGAAAATACTTAAGAGAGAATTTGGCTCTCCTGTTTGGGCCAAATTCACTAAAAAGCTATAAAATTCTCAGAATTTTGAATACAAATTAATTTAAAGTTGGCTGTTACATGACAACCTTGAATCATCTTATCAAGTAGAGCTTGTTCTGTTCCAGCACTGGAGAAAATGTGGAGAGTGAGACGTGCCTAGTCACTGTTGGTAGGGAAGCAGAGTGGGGCACCCCCTTGGAGGGCAGACTGGTGGCTCCACAGGAAGCTAGGGGTGGGGCTGCCATAGGATCCTGAAACCCTGAAGGAATGGAAAGAGGAGCTAGGAGCTGTGGTGCATACATACAACAGACTACTGAGAGGTTGCAAGAAGGAATGAAGTTGTGAGGCATGCAACCAGGTGAGTAAACTTTGAGGACATTATATTGAGTGAAATAAACCAGAAACAAAAAGCTAAATATTACAAGGCCTCACTAATATGGACTAACTATAATGTATAAAATCTAAGAATTGAATTTGAGAGCACAGATTAACAGGTGAAGGTCTCTTGTAAAGGTTCTTAGACTGTAAACTCTCAACAACAGTCACATCTATTCTGAAAATGTAACTGTTATTTCTAAATTCTGAGATGCTGAGTTCTTTACGTATGATCTGGTCATTCATGGAACTTCAAGTATTTGTATGACCCCTGAGATCAGAGCTAGAGTTCTGCAGCTATGAAAGTCAGCATTAGCCCCATTAACAACTGTTAAAAACACTGAAAAAGCAATCAGATTTCAATTAGAGATATGAATGAACCTGGTCTGGGTAGGACTTAGGTAAATCAAACTAAAGGGTAAAGGATGATATTGACTATATTTTAAAACTTCAACTTCCGTGTGAGACCAAAGAAAGAGATGTTTGCTTGATGCAAAATTCATATTTTTGTTAGCACGCTACCTAATTTAACTTGTATGGTCAGCTTATTTGAACATCATAATTGCATGGAACCTTGAATAGGGAGTGAGACCTTGTTGGTTTGTACATGTTGGTGTGATACCATGATACATCTGAGTAATCTGGGCAGAAGATTAAGAAGTACTTGCAAAGGCCCCTTGTGAGACTGAGGAAAAAGTTGGAAATATTAACTTTTCCACCTGGAGGATACCTGATATTCTCACAAGCTTTGGGAACTGCCAATTTGATGAGCCAGACCCTTGATCTTGGGGCTTGCTCTTATGAAACTTATTCCTGCAAAGGAGATGCTAAGCCTACTTATGATGATACCTAAGAGTCACCCCCAGAGAACCTCTTTTGTTGCTCAGATGTGGACTCTCTCTCTCTAAGTCAACTCTACAGGTGAACCGTGTACGTGTGACGTAAGGCATGACTCCAGGGAGTGTAAATCTCCCTGGCAATGTGGGACAAGTTTCCCGGGGATAGAGCCTGGCCCTGGCAACATGGGAGTGAGAAAGCCTTCTTCACCAAAAGGGAACAGAGAAATGAAACAAAGTAAAGTTTCAGTGGCTGAGAGATTTCAAATAGAGTTGAGAGGTTATCCTGGAGGTTATTCTTATGTAATAGATATTCCTTTTCAGTTTTTTGGTGTATTAGAGTAACTAGGGAGAAATACTTAAAACTGTTAAACTGTAACCTGCACACGGCGGTCTCTCCCTTCTCCCCGGGTTCCATGGGGCTCAGCCGCTGGCTGCTCCCTGTGTCTTTCTCCCTCTGCATAAGGCTTCCAGTCGCAGGACCAAGGCCCGTTCTGGTTCAGCCACACCTTAGCTGAAGGAGCTCACAGAAACGTCCCACCTACAGGGTTTACACCCACAGGGATGGATGCAGGTTTTCTGGGCTTCAGAGCGCCAAGCCAATGTACAAGGGTCGTGCACACTTGTGGAAACAAATAAAACAGAACTTTGCAGAAGTCTGGAAAGTTAAAAGTTCAAGTCTTCCTCCCGCCTCCGGCCCACGAGTAACCTTTATTCCCACCTGTGTGGGTCTCCCAGGAATCATATTGCTCTGCAATTCGGCTTCATTTGCTTTTTTCTGTTCTGATGTTTGTTTGTTTGTTTGACTCCATAGCAAGCCGCAGCTGTTCTTCCTTCAGTTCTACAGCACCCTTTCCCAGCCGGGGAGTCCCTGCTGGAAGAGCTGTCACCCAGCCGTGCCCTGTTGCTGGACAATGCTGCCCAGTGTCATAAACAATGCTGCAGTACCTTGTGCAAGCAACTGAGAGCTCCACCTTACACATTTCGTCCGTAGGCTGTTTTTCTGCAAATCTCAGGCTCATAAAGAACTAAAGAAAAAAAACATTGATAGTCACTCATTCTTTCTACTTAACCCTTTTTTTCTGCTGGTTGTTCTTTAATGGGTTTTTGGGAGAGTCACCAAATTTATTAATTCTTTTTTCCAGGTTCCTAGATGCTTTATAGGAAAATATACTTTAGAAAAGAATGCTCAATCCTATTGCTTCCAAGTCAGCGGAATGAAGAGCTGTGTTCAGGGGCACATCAAGCAGTACCAAAAGGAAGGCGAGCAATGGCTTCTTTGTCCACCTCTTATTCAGAGACCCAGTCGCGAGCACAAGACTGAGAGTCAACCAACTCCGCAGGCTTAAACCACAGACTGACTTCTTTGCCAGCACTTTTTACTGAGTCACTGCCATGAATGATGCTCCTGCCAACTGGAATGCAGAAATCCCCATGCGTGGCTGCCTGCTTTAGAATCTGCTGGGTTGGCCTCCCCAAGCACGGCTGACCTGTCTTCACCACATTCAGATCATGGCCGCAACGGCCCCCGCTCTCATGCCCTTCGGCAGCCCTGGGAAGAGTGGACGGCCTTTCAGGTCAGTAGAGGGTTGCCTCACATGTTCCTCCGAGGCCCAAAGGAACTTCATGTCCGCAAAGCGGATTCCCTTCTGTTCAGAGTGTCTGATGATCACCCACCAGGCTGCCTGCATGGGGGCCGATGAGCTGCACTCCATGTTGACCAGGTATGGGATGTTTTGAGGGTTCTCTTTTCCCCTTTATTCTTATTTTTATTCTTTTTTTTAAATTTTAATTTTTTCTGGAGTGATGAAAATGTTCAGAAATAGACTGTGATAGTGACTGCACAGCTATATGTGAAGCATTAATTGTACACTTTGGATGATCATATGGTATGTGAATATATAATATATCTCAATAAAAAGATTAAAAAGTAACCTAAAAGGTGATGTGGTTGAAGAGAAGTTTAGGGAAGAGCATGTCACTGGAAGGAAAGCTAGAGAATAAAACAAGGGACCATATAAGTCAGTGAATCCTGTGACAGATGATGACTGATTAATAGTACAAATATTAAAATGCTCTTTCATGAACTAGAACAAATGTTTGTCATTATGACAAGGAGTTAATAGAGGAGCATATGGGGGGAAATGCACCTACTGCAAAATACAGATCACAGTTAACAGTGATGTTTTAATGCTTTCATCGAGAATAACGAAGGTACCACAGCAACACAATGGATCAATAACAGAGGGGGAAAAAGGGGCATGAATGTGATGGATTTGTTTGTCTGTTTTGAGTAATGAAAATGTCCTAAAATTAAATGTGGTGAGGAATGCACAACAATGCAATGATACTGTGAACTACTGATTGTTCACTCTGGATGGACTGTCTGATAAGTGAACATATCTCAATAAAAGTGGTGAAAAAACTAAAAAAAAAAAAAAAATAGTAGAGCTTGTGCTAAATAACTTTTAATCCCTGTGCAGAAGTAAAACACTGGTAGTGCCATGGGACAGACGTGGGGTGGAGGCAATGGGGAAGGAAGGCACCATGAAGGGAAAACCTTGCTCCCCAGCCAAGGTGGACGCCACTGAACCGGGGAAGGACGGAAATTTGCAGCAGCAGCAGATGCACACTGTGTGAGCAGGGGGACCAGCACTCTGCCCAAGAGCTTCTCTCCCAGACCTGAAAGGGGAAGGTAGCCGTGAACCTACCTCTTCCATCAGTGCTACTCTGCCCTGGCACACCTTTGAATCACCTGACATTCTTTTTTAAGCTACCTAGATTGTCCCATGGCTGCCGCAACCCATTCTGATTTAATCAGTTTGTAGTGAGGCTTAGAACCAACCACCTGTATCTCTTAAGCGCTTCCCAGATGGAGACCCAGTTGGGAAGTATCCTGATTGTTGACTGCAATCTGTAACATGAATGCATGGCAAGCTTACTTTGTAAGAATCCATCTAACCCCAGTTGGGTAGTATGGAATACCACTATTTGAGGAAAATATAGAAAAGATCATTTTGCAACCTATCCTTCATCAACTCTCCTAATTTGAGATCACTGAAAACCCAACTACAGGCTTCCAGTGTCCAAACCCTTCTTTTCCCCTCATCTCAGAAGTTCTTCTTAGTTGTAAAAGCTTGAAATAGTAGATTGAGTTGGGAAAGATTAGGTGGGCCAAAAAATAGTGACATTTAAGAGCTTGGCCTCTAGGGTCAAGCAGCCCTGAATCTGAGTCCCAGGTTTGCCATTTAACAGCTGGAAAAAAAATTCATCTCTCAGCCTCAGTTTCTACATCTGAAAAGTGGAGGTGATAATAGTTTCTATGCACAGGACTCTGTAGTGGGAAAGCAGAATATACTCTCACCTAACTACAGAGAGGGTTTCAAAACATTTGACAGCAGCAGCCACTATGGTCCAAGCCCTCCAAGCACGGCTGGGGCAATGTCTGAAGCCCCTGCCAGACCAGAAGCTAACAATTAAGTTGCAGATGTGGAGATGGGGTGGCCCTGGGGAGGGGCCAGTCAGCCGGGCCTTTGTGCCAACGTGTAGGGAGAGAGTACCATGTTTAAATAACCTCGCTGATGAGCACCAGCTGAGTACCAGCATCGCTCAAATATACAGAAGCTATCTCCTTATTTTCCTGTTGTGCTTCTGTCTTGCTTTGTAGCCCCATTCCCATGTCAGTACGGAGAAACCAAGCTTCAACTTGCCCAGTCAGTGTAACTTTCACCTTGGATAAACTTTTGGTCCTCAAAGGACTTTATCAAGAAAGTAAAAAAGACAATCTACAAGATGGGAAAAAATATTTGGAAACCACATATCTGATAAAGGATTAACATCCAGAATATATAAAGAAATCCTTCCACTTAACAACAAAAAGACAAACAATCAATATAAAAATGGGCAAAAGACGTGAACAAAGAAGATATAAAAATGGCTAGAAAGCACGTGGAAAGATGTTCAGTATTCATTAGCATGGGAAATGCAAATCAAAACCACAAGACACCATTTCAGACCCATCAGAATGGCTGCTATTAAATTATAAAGTGTTGGAGAGGATGTGGAGAAATAGTTATGCTTATTCATCGCTGGTGGGAATGAAATATGGTGCAGCCACTGTGGAAGTCAGTTCAGCAGTTCCTCAGAAAGCTCAGAACGAAGGAACTCCAACAGATATTTGCACACCTGTGTTCTTAGCACCGTTATTCACAATTGCCAAAGATGGAGCAACCCAAGCAGATGCCCATCAGTTGATGAATAGAAAAGTAAAATGTGGTATATACATACAATGGAATATGATTCAGCTGTTAAAAGGAACGAAGCCCTGATACACTGGCATGGCTAACCCTGAAGCATGATCTCACTGAGTTAAAACAATTAGAATAAGCGAACTCATAGAGTCAGAATCTAGACCATAGGTTACCAGGGGATGGGGTAGGAAGAGGAATGGGGAGTCAAGGCTTAAAACGTACAGGGTTCCTATCTGGAATGATAGAAATGTTTTGGTAACGGATGGCAGTGATGATAGCACAGCATTGTGAAGGCAATTGACAACACTTAAATGCATATACATATTTATATCTGAATATGATTAATAAGGGAAATGTTAAATTTTACGTACGGTAACAGAATGAAAATGTTTTTAAAAATCCATGGAACTCCACTACACAAAAAGTGAACCCTAAGTTAAAACATGGACTCTAATTAATAGTTGAACCATGGACTCCTATCAGTAGAGTTGATAGCACAATAGTTATAAAAATGTGCTATCAACAACTGTAACAAATGTTCCACACCAAAGCAAGGTGCTGGTCGTGGGGTGGTACATGGCAATCACGTATTTTATGCATGATTGTTCTTTAAATCAACAACTTTTCCACTTAAAAAAATCAATCTTTGGTGCTTTCTCCCTTTACCCACTCACGTACCCAATCCCTCCTCTGTACTCCCTTAACTTAGGAAACACCTGGGAATAGATGGAAGCTGAACATAACATGCTGTCCCTTTCTGCTGGGTCCCAGTGACCCCCAGAGGAAGCAAAGTTGATTTTCCCCATTGAGAGTAATCAAGTCTGCCCTTACATCATTCCCAGTGACGTGGTGATGTATCCATATTTAGACATGGTAATGCTCCAGGCAGGGTTAGCTTCAAAATTTGCAAGGACTGTTGCAAAATGAAAATACAGAGCTTTTGTTTCAAAAAGCATTAAAAGTTTCACAACTGTGGCAGCAGAGCTTAAACCAAGTGAGGGGCCCTTCGAAGCATGGAGTCCTGTGTGACTGCACAGGTTATGCACCAGAAAGCCCTGATTCCAGGGAGCCGTGGTCTGTTCACTCCTCCCAGTATCTGATTCAAGTCCACCTCACCCCAAGCTGCCATAACACCCTGGCAGGCATACTAACCCTTATTTCCCTAGCTTCCATGACCCCCTCCCCCACAGGCTCACGTAGAAACTTCTAAAGCACCTGTTTGCGACAAACCTGGAGGATTAGGGGAGAAGGGTCCTCTCTAGTCCCTTCCTCTGATCCCACCAGTATGTTCTACCCCATCGAGGCCATCTCTGCTGGTTTGAAAGGAAGTATGCCCCCTAGAAAAGCCTTGTTTTAATCAAAATCCCATTTCATAAAGGTAGAATAATCCCTATTCAAAACTGTATGTTTGAAACTGTGATCAGATCATCTTCCTGGATGATGTGATTTAGTCAAGAGTGGTTGTTAAACTGGATTAGAGAATGACATGTCTCCACCCATTTGGGTGGGTCTTGATTGGTTTACTGGAGTCCTATAAAAGAGAAAACATTTTGGAGAAAGAGATTCAGAGAGAGCAGAGGATGCTGCAGCACCACAAAGCAGAGAGTCCACGAGCCAGCGACCTTTGGAGATGAAGAAGGAAAACGCCTCCCGTTTCCTTCATGAAACAGAAAGCCAGGAGAGAAAGCTAGCAGATGATGCCGTGTTCACCATGTGCCCTTCCAGCTGAGAGAGAAAACCTGACTGTGTTCACCATGTGCTTTCTCACTTGAGAGAGAAACCCTGAACTTCATCGGCCTTCTTGAACCAAGGTATCTTTCCCTGGATGCCTTTGATTGGACATTTCTATAGACTTGTTTTCATTGGGACATTTTCTCAACCTTAGAACTGTTAACCAGTAACTTATTAAATTTCTCTTTTTAAAAGCCATTCTGTTTCTGGCATATTGCATTCTGGCAGCTAGCAAACTAGAACACCATTGCAGGCCCAGGTGGGACACCTGTGAAGACGTCTCCTCCACAGAGTTCCAAATGGGAAGCACATGCTCCTCTGCTATCCCCATCTCCCACAAGCCATCTTGGAATGCTTTCTCTCACCACAACCCTCCAATCCTACCCCCACAACCACCGCCCTTCTCAGGGATCCAGGAGACATCTCAAGCACTATGAATCTCTTTCCCAGTCGTTTTTCCAAGCCATTAGATTCTCTTTCCAGAAGTAAAAGGGATTTCTTCTTCCCTTCCTTGCCTGGGAAGAACTGCCCATATATCACAGCCTTTCTGTTTTCTACATTGTGCCTCTTAAATAAAACCCTTTGCTCCAACCTCAAAATTTTGCCCTAGATATGCAAAGAAAGATCATAGGAGAAAAACCACAAATAATTCTTTTAGTTCTTTTTTAACAACCCAAAGGAAGGCAAGGAATTTTTATCAGATAAATTATTTTTGCAAAATAAGGTCAGAAAAATAAATTGCCATTCCCACCCCTCTGATATTACCACAGAAACCTAAAAGAACCATTCCATTCCTCACAACTTCACCTGTTTTAGGTTATACAGATAAGGTTGCTGATATTCAACCATTTTTTTACCTGTGAAAATGCCAATATCATAGGGTTCAATCTGAAGGCAGGATGATCTCACTGATTTTCGATCATGTTTACTACATCTCTTCCAATACTAGAGAAGATATTGCTGTGAAAGTATCAAACAGGATTAGAGAGCGAGAGTTAGAAGAGGCCAAGTCCTGACTCATCAACTTATAAATGAGGACTCGAAGGCCTGAGGGGTAGCACGTTAAAAGTCAAGTTCTCAATGCTTCCACCACACCTGGCTTCTTTCTTTACTTCCTTACATTTGCCAAAATTTCACGAAGAAATCAGTGCTCTGGGAATGAAAGGCAAATGTGAGAGGTTAGATAAAATCTGAGATGGAAGCACGTTTTTCAGGCTTTTGATCAATGATAATTAAACTTTTTAAAGGAGAAATGTCAAAATGAAGGTGTTTGCATTTTAGACATTATACCTTGGAGATTTTTCCTGATTAAACTATTTTTAAAGCTCTTTCATGTGACCCATCTCTCAGTTTGAGATGTGGATTTTTCAATATTTCTTGAGCTAACAGCTTCTGATTCATGCTTTATTGTTATTGTTTAAATATTATCTTCAAGCTTCAATTCATTTGCAAGTATAATTTGTAATCGTCTCTAAAATACTCAGCATGTCAAACAAGACAAAAACAAAAATTTTTAAATAGCTCTAACCTTAGTTCTTGTACTCATTATAGTTTGCAAAGGAAAAAACATTACCAACTTTAACCTTACAATTTAGGTCATGTATGCAATATATTCGTGTGTGCTGTCATTTCTCCAAGCTCATTACTCTGACTGGTATTTTGTTAATGCTGCACAACTCTGGTTAAAATTGTATTAGCAGAGGTGTCCTGCTGGTTCTTTACAAAATCAGTTCAAACTAGATCAACCCTGCAAGAGATATCCTGATAATCCCAAAATACAGATGGATAAACCAAAGTCAGAATGGTTCCATAATTTACCAAGGTCACAAAACTAGTAACAGTCAGTTGCTAGAGAGAGAAACGTAGTAGAAATCTGTGAACTTACCTCCCATTACCAAGCAGAAGTCTGCTCATCCGGCTCATTTATGCCCCAGCTGGGACATGTATAACTAAACCATTCATAAGTCTCAGATTTCAAAAATTTAAAATATTCCACTCTACTCTTGGAAGATGAGTGAGACGTTCCAAGTGGAATTTAGAAAATAGAGTCACTGCAATAGCAGCAATACCCAGTCAACTGCCAGATCTGCAATTTACACCATTCCCATTATTATCCCCTGGGATGATTTTAAAATATGTCCAAAATTCTTTGATATTCTTCCCTACAAAATGTGGGGCCTGATTCCCCATCCCTTGCGTGTGGGCTGTATTTAGTCAACGACTACAACATGGAGGAAGTAAGAGTGCGCGACTTTAAGAGGAAGTGGTAAAGGAACTGCAGCTTCCTCCTTGCACTCTTTCTCGTATGTCTCACTCTGGTGGGAGCCAGCTGCAGTGCCGATGAAGACACTCAGGAAGCCCTGCAAGGAGGTCCCAGCGGTGAGGACCTACGGCCTCCTGCCATCCTGGAAGTGAAACTTTCAGTCACACTCAAGCCTTCGGGTGCCTGTAGTCCAGCCGATATTCCTACTGCAGCTTCATTCGAGAGCCTGCCCCAGACCAGCCAACTAAGCCACTCTCAAATTCTGACCCTCAGAAACCATCAGCTAACCCATGCTTGTCGTTTTAATGTTTGTTGTTGTTAAGTTTTGGGGTAATTTGTTCTGCATCAATAGATAATGAACACACCGTCCTCTATTTAGTCATAAATGATGCCCTTTTATAATACCAAAGCAAAAAAGCTGAGCTGTCCATGGCCACAAAAGCTGCCACAGCTATACGCCAAGTATTCTCCCTGGCCCAGGCTCATTTAGGATGTACCCAGAAAACAGAGCAACTAGACGGCGTTTCGTCTCCTCAAGACCATGTCCCTGCTCAGGAAAAAGAGTACACAGTTGTGCCTTGAACCACTTCTATTATACCTCCCACCCGTGGGGTATGACAGGGGAGTGAGAATCAAGCTGCTGGAAACAGCCAAGTTGTTATGGGTGAGATAAATGCCCTCTCTTAAAAATATCCAGCTTCTGAGTGATGAGAACCATCACTCTGTGATAACATCCCATACCACAAAGTTCAACACTGCGGCAATTGAAAACAAACAATGTCCTTTAAGAGCAGGAAGCCAATGATTTCTTCAAGTGTATAATTTTCCCCATCAAACTGAATGCAGGAAATAAATGATATAGTATATTCAGTGAGCCTAGAGAGTAAAAACCTCCCTTTGAAAATGACAGTCAACATGTAAGGCAAGCAGTAGGCTTGAAAACAATCTCAAAACAGCTAACTGGAAAAGAAATGTCAACACTGTTCCAAAATAATGAGGCTAAAACACATCAAGGGTCTTGTCAATCAAAGCGACTCCCCCCCCCCCCCCCGCCTTCAAGCACCAGTCAGGGGGACTCAATTTAGACATCAATAAAGCTAAGAAGATAGGAAGTGGTGGTCAGCCTTTTCCCATCTGCTCTTCAGACTCTGAGAGCTTCACTTTCACAAGGAGATTGTTTCCTTTAGTAAGTTCCATCCATCCTATGAACCCTTGGGGCTGCTGAACTGCATTTGTGATCTCCTCCTGGCCCCTCCTGGAACAGGAATGCTCCTTCCCTCACCCAAACCTCAGCGCCCAAGCTCAGGAGGATTTGGAGCTCAACGCTTACCCAGCCCCTTGCAGACCCCAGCCTTGTCGTTAGCGTGCTTCCTTTGCCCTTGTTGCTCCCAGCGTGTCAGGCCTCCTATTGTCTCAAAACACAGCTTCTTGTTGGTGAAGAGAAAGAGGACAACCAGAAAAATGATCAAGATGCCCACTGCAGACAAGAAACCAAGGGCTTCAGGAGTCACTGGCAAGAAAAAAGAAAGGAAAAACATCATCACGATTTAAGTGACAGCTGTTGGTGCTAACAAATGACCAAAGCTATTCAGAACCTTAACCTTTATCACTCAGCGTGATAAGTACTCTGTGGGGGTGACTCCTGCTAGCATCCCCTGTGTACAAGGGAAAGGAGAAGGACAATTGCCCAGTACACCCTACTGGGCTGGTTCTTCAGATGACAGGACTCCATATCTTTGTACTTGTGGTTTCTTCTACTTAGAACACAACCCCTCTTGCTCCCATCCACAGCCTAGTATTCAAACTATAAGAGAGCTGGTTAAGCTGGAAATAGTTGACCAGATTTCCAGTGTTATAAAAGCAAGGCCTAAAGCTTTTATAACTTACAAAATAATCACTAGGTACTTCTATTTATATTAACAATCAGACAAAAATTCATTTCTTGGATAAATTTTCACAAGTTCAACAATTCAATGTGATGACTATCAACAGGAACCAAAAAATTCCTAGTTCATGCCATGAAAACAAGAAATTAGAATTGCAGTTTTTGACTACTATTATTTAAAAATTTAGAAGATGAAATGCCATTTTTCCCCTCCTCGTTCTCCTTGTCATTGTCATAAAAAAAAAATCTGAGTTTTAAGTTGTCCTGGATAACTGCTACCCAGTATGCCTAAAAGAGTACCAGCCATTGAGTTCAGCAACGATAAAATATAACAGGGGGTCCAGAGCTAATCTGAGGTCCATGGAAGAATACTCTAAGCAAGTGAAATTTGAGTCAAGAGAGCAATCAGTAAAGAAATCCAGAAATGAACTGTACAAAGGGATTGATTGCAGAGCAGGTATCAACAAGAATTATTCAAGGGAATTGGGCATATATAAAAATGAACACCTAAAGAGCAGCTTTAATCCTTGGGCAGTTTTAAAACAAATATGAATGGATTATATTCACCTCTTCCTACCAGTCTGGTAGAGATAGGACTCATTTAGTCAATCCAAACCTCATGAGAAGATAAAATAAGTGATACCGTTTTGCTGAATCAATTTAGCGGCAAGCCAATGTAAAAATAAACTCAACAAAACAGGCAAGACAATGACCTCAGAGACGGCAAAGTGTTTACAGCGCCTGTAAACAAAGCCAGCATCTACCATGAGACAAAAAACACTATGCATGTATTGATCACATCCTCTCCTTTCAGAGGCAGGGCTGTGGTTGCAGTTCCAGGCATGTGTAAAGAAGTCACACTGCCCAGGTGGAAATCACAAGCTACACTTATTAGGTGTGCTCTTGGGCAAATTATTTAACGTCTCTGTGCTTCAATTTCCTAAGCTAGAAAGAAGAAAAAATAAATAGCACTATATCAAAAATCAAGTGAGTTGACACACAGAAACCTGTTGAGAAGCACCTAACACATAAAGAGTGCTCACACAGAATTGGCATCTTCCCCACCAGCACCTTTACAGATCTTCTCAGACATCCAGGAGCTGTCAGCTCTGAGATAAATGCCACTACTTGTGCTGAGTCTGTGCTTTGGTTCCCATCCCACACCCCTTCACCAAAACAATTATCTCTAGCTTTTTGCCCTCCGCCTGTATTTTTAACTACTGACACTTGTGGTCACCACATTCTTCTCATATGCATTTAAAAATGCACCAAGCAGGGTCGGTGCAACGGTGGCTCAGTGGCAGAATTCTCACCTGCCACGCCAGAGATCCGGGTTCGATTCCCAGAGCCATCCAATGCCAAAAAAAAAAAAAAAAAAAAACATGTACAAAGTGGCTCCCATCCTTTAAAAGCTCTTCCTCATCAATTTGCCCTCCTCAGTTACACCCCTTTTGCTTTTCACCTTTACAACCAATTGCCTTGAAAGTGTTGTCTACATTCATCTCCATTTCTAACCTCCAAAAGCACTATCACCCCAAACTCTCACCTGATTTCTCTGTCCCCAAACTCAAATCAATTCTTCAAACAGTATTTAGAGCAATCTTGAGGAATGTCAGTCTGATTCATTAGACTGCCCTCCTAAAGTCTTCCAAAGGCTACCTGTCGCCCGTAGGATGAAATCTGAATTCCTGTATTTGGCTTGCTACTGATTCCAGCCTATCCTTCAGCACTCCCCAACATCAGATTCTTTGTCACCGCTGTACTCGTCTATTTCTGGTTCCCCAAACATAGCTCACCTCCAGACCTTTGCATAGGATGTTTCAACTCCCTGGGACAATTGACCTACCTCTCTTCTGGCTAACTCTGAAACTGCATTTCCTCTGAAAGTCCTTCTCGCTGCTCTTGACCAAGCTGGATGCACCTACTGTGTGCTCCCACCCACTGAGCCCTTGACCGCTCCTTCAGTGGTTTTCAAATATTAGATTTTAAACTTCAGGAGAACAGGGATTACTTATGAATCACTCTTTGTACTCTCAACAGCTAAGATATGGTAGGCACTAAATATTTGATGCCTGAATAAAACTTGAAACTATTCTGTTACAACACATTGCTAAATACACCTATCAGTGAAAACTTCTGGAAAGAAAAGATATATTTCTAGTGGGTTTGTAAAACTACCAGCATACGATATGATATATATAAGACAGGCTCAGCTCTTAGAAAAAAAAGAGGGTTCATTTATTGTTCTTTCAAAAGCAGAAACATTTGTACCTTAAATCATTAATTAAACTAAATTTTTATGTTTGGTAAAGTATGTATTTCCACTATAAAAGCAGAACATGAGACTTATTACATAAAATCTTCCCAATTAAGAGCCTGGCCCCGGCACTGTTGGATCAACAATGCCATCCTGACCAAAATGGGGAAAAGAAGTGTAACAAAGAAGGTACCAGTGGCTGAGAGGGTTCAAATAGAGTTGAGAGGCTACTCTGGAGGTCACTCTTATGCTGGCTTCAATTGGACTTTGCTACCTAAGATAACTTACCAAACACCAACGAAACCCATTCTTGCCAACTCTAAAGAATACCTAGGGCAATATATAAGATTCTACAAAGGCTCCATGCACTGACCACGCGCAGCCCCCGGACCAACTGAGAGAATTGGATCGGAAACCCCCAGGCCGCGGAGAACGGTGACGGGTGGGGGAGGCCCCTTCCAAACCCGTGACTCCCGGGGAACGTGCACTCTCTCGGGCGGGCCGCTGCCGCTGGCGCCCTCCCGCCACGCTTGTTGCCCAGGGCCGACTAGGAAATTCGGACGGGCTCTTTCCCTGGCTGCGGCGACCAGCAACCCTCCCTGCGTTCGGACCCCGGGCCGGCTCAAGCCGTTTCGGCTAGCGAACCCCCCGGACGGCGAGAGTTTTCCAAAGTTTAAGGTCCCACAGCACCTTTTACTGGTGGGACCCGCAGACAAACGTGTGCCACGAGCGCCACCTACTGGGCAGGATAAGAAAAACAGAACCCAGAGATTTCACAGAAAAATATTACAACCTTGCTGGGTCCAACACCAAGAAAAATCTGAATAAATGCCCAGACGCCAGCAGCAGAAGATAACTGTCCACGCTCAAAAGATTGAGAATATGGCCCAGTCAAAGGAACAAACCAATAGCTCAAATGAGACACAAGAGCTGAGACAACTAATCCTGAATATACGAACAGAAATGGAAAACCTCTTCAAAAATGAAATCGATAAATTGAGGGAGGACATGAAGAGGACATGGGCTGAACATAAAGAAGAAATAGAAAAACTGAAAAAACAAATCGCAGAACTTATGGAAGTGAAGGATAAAGTAGCAAACATAGAAAAAATAATGGATAGCTACAATGATAGATTTAAAGAGACAGAAGATAGAATTAGTGATTTGGAGGATGGAACATCTGAATCCCAAAAAGAAACAGAAACTATCGGGAAAAGAATGGAAAAATTTGAACAGGGTATCAGGGAACTCAAGGACAATATGAACCGCACAAATATACGTGTTGTGGGTGTCCCAGAAGGAGAAGAGAAGGGAAAAGGAGGAGAAAAACTAATGGAAGAAATTTTCACTGAAAATTTCCCAACTCTTATGAAAGACCTAAAATTACAGATCCAAGAAGTGCAGCGCACCCCAAAGAGATTAGACCCAAATAGGCGTTCTCCAAGACACTTACTAGTTAGAATGTCAGAGGTCAAAGAGAAAGAGAAGATCTTGAAAGCAGCAAGAGAAAAACAATCCATTACATACAAGGGAAACCCAATAAGACTTTGTGTAGATTTCTCAGCAGAAACCATGGAAGCTAGAAGACAGTGGGATGATATATTTAAAATACTAAAAGAGAAAAACTGCCAACCAAGACTCCTATATCCAGCAAAATTATCCTTCAAAAATGAGGGAGAAATTAAAACATTCTCAGACAAAAAGTCACTGAAAGAATTTGTGACCAAGAGACCAGCTCTGCAAGAAATACTAAAGGGAGCACTAGAGTCAGATACAAAAAGACAGAAGAGAGAGATATGGAAAAGAGTGTAGAAAGAAGGAAAATCAGATGTGATATATATAATACAAAAGGCAAAATGTTAGAGGAAAATATTATCCAAACAGTAATAACACTAAATGTCAATGGACTGAATTCCCCAATCAAAAGACATAGATTGGCAGAATGGATTAAAAAACAGGATCCTTCTATATGCTGTCTACAGGAAACACATCTTAGACCCAAAGATAAACACAGGTTGAAAGTGAAAGGTTGGGAAAAGATATTTCATGCAAATAACAACCAGAAAAGAGCAGGAGTGGCTATACTAATATCCAACAAATTAGACTTCAAATGTAAAACAGTTAAAAGAGACAAAGAAGGACACTATATACTAATAAAAGGAACAATTAAACAAGAAGACATAACAATCATAAATATTTACCCACCAAACCAGAATGCCCCAAAATACGTGAGGAATACACTGCAAACACTGAAAAGGGAAATAGACTCATATACCATAATAGTTGGAGACTTCAATTCACCACTCTCATCAATGGACAGAACATCTAGACAGAGGATCAATAAAGAAATAGAGAATCTGAATATTACAATAAATGAGCTAGGCTTAACAGACATTTATAGGACATTACATCCCACAACAGCAGGATACACCTTTTTCTCAAGTGCTCATGGATCATTCTCAAAGATAGACCATATGCTGGGTCACAAAGCAAGTCTTAACAAATTTAAAATGATTGAAATCATACACAACACTTTCTCGGATCATAAAGGAATGAAGTTGGAAATCAATAATAGGCGGAGTGCCAGAAAATTCACAAATACGTGGAGGCTCAACAACACACTCCTAAACAACGACTGGGTCAAAGAAGAAATTGCAAGAGAAATTAGCAAATACCTCGAGGCGAATGAAAATGAAAACACAACATATCAAAACTTATGGGACGCAGCAAAGGCAGTGCTAAGAGGGAAATTTATTGCTCTAAATGCCTATATCAGAAAAGAAGAAAAGGCAAAAATTCAGGAATTAACTATCCATTTGGAAGAACTGGAGAAAGAACAGCAAGCTAACCCCAAAGCAAGCAAAAGGAAAGAAATAACAAAGATTAGAGCACAAATAAATGAAATTGAAAACATGAAAACAACAGAGAAAATCAATAAGGCCAGAAGTTGGTTCTATGAGAAAATCAATAAGATTGATGGGCCCTTAGCAAGATTGACAAAAAGAAGAAGAGAGAGGATGCAAATAAATAAGATCAGAAATGGAAGAGGAGACATAACTACTGACCTCACAGAAATAAAGGAGGTAATAACAGGATACTATGAACAACTTTACGCTAATAAATACAACAATTTAGAGGAAATGGACGGGTTCCTGGAAAGACATGAACAACCAACTTTGACTCAAGAAGACATAGATGACCTCAACAAACCAATCACAAATAAAGAAATTGAATTAGTCATTCAAAAGCTTCCTAAAAAGAAAAGTCCAGGACCAGATGGCTTCACATGTGAATTCTACCAAACGTTCCAGAAAGAATTAGTGCCAATTCTCTTCAAACTCTTCAAAAAAATCGAAGTGGAGGGAAAACTACCTAATTCATTCTATGAAGCCAACATCACCCTCATACCAAAACCAGGCAAAGATATTACAAAAAAAGAAAACTACAGACCAATCTCTCTAATGAATACAGATGCAAAAATCCTCAATAAAATTCTAGCAAATCGTATCCAACAACACATTAAAAGAATTATACATCATGACCAAGTAGGATTCATCCCAGGTATGCAAGGATGGTTCAACATAAGAAAATCAATTAATGTAATACACCATATCAACAAATCAAAGCAGAAAAATCACATGATCATCTCAATTGATGCAGAGAAGGCATTCGACAAGATTCAACATCCTTTCCTGTTGAAAACACTTCAAAAGATAGGAATACAAGGGAACTTCCTTAAAATGATAGAGGGAATATATGAAAAACCCACAGCTAATATCATCCTCAATGGGGAAAAATTGAAAACTTTCCCCCTAAGATCAGGAACAAGACAAGGATGTCCACTATCACCACTATTATTCAACATTGTGTTGGAGGTTCTAGCCAGAGCAATTAGACAAGAAAAAGAAATACAAGGCATCAAAATTGGAAAGGAAGAAGTAAAACTATCACTGTTTGCAGACGATATGATACTATATGTCGAAAACCCGGAAAAATCCACAACAAAACTACTAGAGCTAATAAATGAGTACAGCAAAGTAGCAGGTTACAAGATCAACATTCAAAAATCTGTAGCATTTCTATACACTAGTAAGGAACAAGCTGAGGGGGAAATCAAGAAACGAATCCCATTCACAATTGCAACTAAAAGAATAAAATACCTAGGAATAAATTTAACTAAAGAGACAAAAAACCTATATAAAGAAAACTACAAAAAACTGCTAAAAGAAATCACAGAAGACCTAAATAGATGGAAGGGCATACCGTGTTCATGGATTGGAAGACTAAATATAGTTAAGATGTCAATCCTACCTAAATTGATTTACAGATTCAATGCAATACCAATCAAAATCCCAACAACTTATTTTTCAGAAATAGAAAAACCAATAAGCAAATTTATCTGGAAGGGCAGGGTGCCCCGAATTGCTAAAAACATCTTGAGGAAAAAAAAACGAAGCTGGAGGTCTCGCGCTGCCTGACTTTAAGGCATATTATGAAGCCACAGTGGTCAAAACAGCATGGTATTGGCATAAAGATAGATATATCGACCAATGGAATCGAATAGAGTGCTCAGATATAGACCCTCTCATCTATGGACATTTGATCTTTGATAAGGCAGTCAAGCCAACTCACCTGGGACAGAACAGTCTCTTCAATAAATGGTGCCTAGAGAACTGGATATCCATATGCAAAAGAATGAAAGAAGACCCATCTCTCACACCCTATACAAAAGTTAACTCAAAATGGATCAAAGATCTAAACATTAGGTCTAAGACCATAAAACAGTTAGAGGAAAATGTAGGGAGATATCTTATGGATCTTACAACTGGAGGCGGTTTTATGGACCTTAAACCTAAAGCAAGAGCACTGAAGAAGGAAATAAATAAATGGGAACTCCTCAAAATTAAACACTTTTGTGCATCAAAGAACTTCATCAAGAAAGTAGAAAGACAGCCTTCACAATGGGAGACAATATTTGGAAATGATATATCAGATAAAGGTCTAGTATCCAGAATTTATAAAGAGATTGTTCATCTCAACAACAAAAAGACAGCCAACCCAATTACAAAATGGGAAAAAGACTTGAACAGACACCTCTCAGAAGAGGAAATACGGATGGCCAAGAGGCACATGAAGAGATGCTCAATGTCCCTGGCCATTAGAGAAATGCAAATCAAAACCACAATGAGATATCATCTCACACCCACCAGAATGGCCATTATCAACAAAACAGAAAATGACAAGTGCTGGAGAGGATGCGGAGAAAGAGGCACACTTATCCACTGTTGGTGGGAATGTCAAAGGGTGCAACCACTGTGGAAGGCAGTTTGGCGGTTCCTCAAAAAGCTGAATATAGAATTGCCATATGACCCAGCAATACCATTGCTAGGTATCTACTCAAAGGACTTAAGAGCAAAGACACAAACGGACATTTGCACACCAATGTTTATAGCAGCGTTATTTACAATTGCAAAGAGATGGAAACAGCCAAAATCTCCATCAACAGAAGAGTGGCTAAACAAACTGTGGTATATACATACGATGGAATATTATGCAGCTTTAAGACAAGATAAACTTATGAACCATGTAATAACATGGATGGACCTAGAGAATATTATGCTGAGTGAATCCAGCCAAAAACTAAAGGACAAATACTGTATGGTCCCACTGATGTGAACGGACATTCGAGAATAAACTTGAAATATGTCATTGGTAACAGAGTTCAGCAGGAGTTAGAAACAGGGTAAGACAATGGGTAATTGAAGCTGAAGGGATACAGACTGTGCAACAGGACTAGATACAAAAACTCAAAAATGGACAGCACAATAATACCCAATTGTAAAGTAATCATGTTAAAACACTGAATGAAGCTGCATCTGAGCTATAGGTTTTTGCTTTGTTTTGTGTTGTTTTGTTTTGATTTTACTATTATTACTTTTATTTTTTCTCTATATTAACATTCTATATCTTTTTCGGTTATGTTGCTAGTTCTTCTAAACTAATGCAAATGTACTAAGAAATGATGATCATGCAGCTATGTGATGATGTTAAGAATTAATGATTGCATGTGTAGAATGGTATGATCTCTAAATGTTGGGTTAATTTCTTTTTTTCTGTTAATTAAAAAAAAAAAAGAGGAGGGATAATTGGAGATGAAGGGATAAAAAAAAAAAAAAAAAAAAAAAAGGCTCCATGCACTGGGGTAACTTTCCAAAACCTACAACCTCCAGATGGGTCCCTGGACCACATAAGTCTTAAAATGTAGAGGGGCCAACCTCTACAGAATATCTAGTTCCATCTCCTTATCTCATATGATCGACAACTCCTTCCAACATGGAAAAATTAGAATAGAAATAGCCTAAATACCCCTAAAGAGTGGGAGAAAGATCAAAGGTGATGGTGGAGTTATACAGAGAAGGTCAGGTTTAACAAATGAGTATGAGTGCTGAATCATTACATTGATATTTCTTTTAGCCTCCAGTACCTTAGAGCAGCTAGAAATAAAAACCTAAAATTGTGGAATTGTAACCCATACCAAACTCTGAAATCTGTTCTACAACTAATTGTCACACTTTGAAATTTATTGCCTTTATGCATATATGTTATTTAAAGAGAAGGAGGAGTACAACAGAGAAGACAGGATTTAACAAATGAGTATGATGCTGAATCATTATATTGATATTTCTGCTGTTTTTCAGTGTGTCTTGAAGTAACTAGAAGAAAAAACGAAAAGTCATGGAACTGTGACCCATACCAAACTTTAAAATCTGTTCTATAACTAGCAAAAATTGTTGATATTGGGCTTTACTTTCCTGGCTTATATTACTCAATATTTCTAAATATTTTGATTATTTTTATCTATTTTAATTATTTTTGAGTAAGTAAAAGAAACAAAACAAGTAATTCATGCATATAGTAGAATATTTTTTAAAATTTAGGACAGTGTGAAAAGAAAAAAAGAAGATCATGTTGAATCTTACCATTCATAGAAAACCACTGTTAACATTCTGGCTTTTTTTTTACAGTTTTTTTTCCTTAAATATTTTTACTGTCTTATGCTGATATTAATGTGTTTAATATAACATTCCCAAGTCCCAAATTAAAAACAATGTAAGGATCATATGGTAGCCCATGACAAACTCTGGGATCTGTCCTGTAACCACTTGTTGAAGAGTGCTTTGAAAACTATTGCTTTTTTATTTCTTTGCTTCGTATATATGTTATACTATACAATAAAAAAAGTTAAAAATATACATATAAAGAAATTTTCAATATAATTTCCAAAGATGTAAGAAAAAAGAAATGGAAAAGAAAATGGTTCTTATGTTGTTTATAATAACCCTGATTTGGGAGAATAAATATTTTTGTTAATAATTCTTGCAGTCAGGACTCAACTGTGAATGGATGTAAAATTCTTAGGTAGGTCCCAATATTTTTTCTTCTCAAAATTGCATAGACATGGCTCCATTACCTTTTAACCTTTAATGTATCACAACTATGTGTGATGTTACAGCTTAATTTTTGTCACTGCACAAGCAATAACATTTTTCAGTCTTGATACTCCTAGAATTTTTTCCTTTGTAACAGAAAAATTTTACCATGATGTGTCTTTCTGTAGATATCTTTTAATGATTCTTCCAGGAACTCTTCACCAATATATTCATGGTTTCTTATTTTAAAAGCTTCGGAGAGTTTTCTTCTATCATGTCTTTGGTAATTCATTTTGTTCTACCTATTCTTATTTCTATTTTAAGCTGAATTATTATTTCTTTGGCCACCAATTTTTCTTTTTTTTTTTCCCTCTGCAGTCTGATGGGTCTTCTTAAATACGACCTACACACTTTTTTTTTTTTTCACATGGGCAGGCACCGGGAATCGAACCCAGGTCTCTGGTATGGCAGGCAAGAACTCTGCCACTGAGCCACCGTGACCCATCCGACATTTTGACTCAACAAAGTAGGTGGCACAATGCACTCTTTTTTTTTTTTTCTTTTAAATACGAGTCATCTTTTTATTTATTCAGTCTGTTTTTTTTCTTTCTTTCTTTCTTTTTTTTTTTTTAACATGGGCAGGCACCGGGAATCGAACCCGGGTCCTCGGGCTTGGCAGGCCAGCATTCTTACCTGCTGAGCCACTGTGGCCCACCCACAATGCACTCTTAACCACTAGGCCATCCTCATTATTATCAACTCTGAATATCTGAGCCCGTGGCAGACAATGGGAAAGATGTTTTGTTTCCCCTTATTTCAAGTTGGATGGAGGGAGAATCATCAGGCATAATAAATACAAATATAACTAATGTGGAGAGAAAGCTTAGTTGGGCAAGTTTGGTTATTTCAATAGAGTTCATGTTTCTGCCAGACACTACCAATTCTGATTTCCTCTTTTCTATATGTTTATGGTTATTTAGGAGAAAGTCTGAAGAGGGTGCATGAGAAGCTGCCAGACAGATGCTATTTTAAACTGTAGGATAGCTTATAAACTTTCCAAATAAGTAGAATATTATAGAAATGGCCAGAAGTAGGCAGCAACCTGAAATTTGTAAGACTTGCTTAATCAGGGTTGCACACAAAACTTCTCTGCTTAAATGTGGTTTCAAATTCCAAATATAACCTAGCAATTCCATTCTTCATTATATACTCAAGAGAATGAAAACATAGGTCCACACAAAATCTCATACTTGAATTATACTGTACATACTGAATGTTCATAATAGTATTATTCATAATAGCCAAAAAGCTGAAATAGCCCAAACGTCTGTCAATGGAATATTATTCAGCAATAAAAAGAAATGAAGCATTGATACATGCAACCACCTACAAGAATCTTGAAACATAATGCTGAGTGAGAGAAGCCGACACAAAATGACAAATTGTATGATTCCATTTATATAAAATGCTACAATAAGGAAGGAAATTCATAGAGTTAGAAAGTAGATTAGTGGTTGCCAGGGGGTGGAGGGAATGGGGAATGGTAACTGTCTGCTAATGGACAGAGGATGTCTTACTGGGGTGATGAAAATGTCCTAGAATTGGACAGTGGTGATAGTTGCAAAGCTTGATGAATATACTAAAAACCACCAGATTACATCCTTTAAAGGGATGAATTGTATTGTATGTGAATTTTATCTCAAAAATATGTTTAATTCCAAATATATCATTTAGTAAAGACTTGAATACGTGAAAAATCATAAGTTGTCCTAAATTTGGTTTGAAAACTATTTTCTTCACATTTTAAGCTCTTTGTAATTTTATTATTCCACTTTTAGAATTTATAAATTATAGTTTATATTTTATAGATTATGGGAATCATAGTCAGCAACTCTATAATGAATGTGTAACTCTGAACACAGCTGCCAACAGCTCTAAAAGTCTAAGCCAAAGAAGGTTTGATGCTGCTTCTTTGTGCATGTGGGTCCAAACAAAATTAGAGACTTTGGCAGGAAAATCGTTTTGTATCCCATATATACAAGTGCTATAGTGAAGAATAAGCATTACATACATCATCTGCTATAGATGACAAGGGCACATATGTCAAGAGACTTAAGTGCCATCTGCAGAGTAACTCATCTAATTATTCAAGCGATTACTAAGTTAGAAATCAGATGGCTGTGAAGTTCGGTCACACAGTTCATGTTGAAGACGTCCTCAAAGTTAAATATATCTCTGATGTGCGCTGTACGGCGCCATGGGTTTATTTCCAAGCAGTGGCTCAAGGAGAAGGCAGTGCATATGATGACAAAGAAGAGGACTCTGCATGTCACATCGTCACTAGATGTTTGCAAATTCCATTTCACAGTTGTTGAAAAGGTAAAAAGGTTAACTAGTTGCAGCAATTTGACTTTCAACAAGAACTAGGAATAAGATGAGAGGAAGCTGAGAATTTATTTAACAAAAAGGTTAACATGGAAACCAGAATCATCTGAGTCATAACAATAGAAATAATTGAAAACTAAAGTTATAATTTCTCTGGAATAAATTTTCCCGGCACCATTTTGAGGAACATAAGGAAGTTCATTAGAAACACAAGGAAAACCTAAGGTATATCAAAAACTCTACTCACTTATATACAGCTGCCTCTGAGCATCCATCAATCTGAAAGTCCTACTTTCAGTGCTACAACTTTGATTTCATTCATCCCTTTAAAAAGCAGAATTAGTCTAAAGTTGTTTTTATTATGTTTTCAAGCATAGTCATGCAGCAGAACTTCCTGACTTGAGCTTAAGCTTTATTCGCCTTAGAATTCCAGCAATGCCTGGGCATGTCTGCACCTACCTCCAGGGATCCATCCACCTGAGGCCTCAGAACATCCCAGGAAGGACAGTGAACAAAATCAGTGAAGCAAGGAGACCTGAGTATAGCACAGGTGTCTCCAACTCAGGGTGACCTCAGCCCAGATCCCCTAAGTTCCGGGGCAGAAAGAGTAAAATAAAAATTACAGCATTAGGCATTAGCAGCATTTGAAAAGTAAGATATTTTCAAAGGCTGGTTAGGCAGCAATAAAAGCTGAGGCCCTTGATCTCAGAGATAAGGAGGACAATGGAGACAGAAGTAGGTTCTAGGAGCAGCTGTGGTGTCTCCATTTCAGCAGCAATAAAGGAGGCCACCATGGAAAGCTAGAGCAAGAGAGAGAAAATGGTGTGAACCAAAAACTGGGTCTACAAGTTACAAGAAAGATATTTCCTGGACACCCCCAGGACTCCTTGGTAGGCCTTGTATGAGGGGTGAATCTTTCAAAGAGAAGATGGAGACAAAGAATGTTTGCACCTTTTCTCTACCTTTTGGCCAGTATTGGATTGAATCATGTCCCCCATGAAAACGTGTTCAAGTCCTAAGCCCTGGTCCTGTGGATGTGACCCTGTTTGTAAAAAGGATCTTTGAAGATGTGATTAGTTAAGGTGAAGTCAAACTGCATGTTGGGATTGAATCATGTCCCCTACAAAAGGCAAACACAGGTCCCAACCCCTCGTCCTGTGGGGATTAATCTGTATATAGATAGGAACTTAAGGATGTTATTAGTTAAGGTGTGCCCAAACTGAGTGAGGGTGGGCCTTCATCCAATATGACTGAAGTCCTTATAAGCAAAAGAAATTGCTATGGAAGAAGAAGCCACGGGGAAAAGCAAGAAGCTGGAAGACTACAAGATCCAAATGAGAAAAGAGAGATGTCACTATGTGCTTTGCCAAGTAACAGAAAAGCCAAGGAACCTCTAAGATTTCAGCCAAAAAAGAAAATACCAACATTCAGAGGAAGCAAGCCTTCTAGTTTCTGAAACCATTAGCCAATAAATGTCTGTTGTTAAGTCATTACATAGTATGGCATATATTTTAGCAGCAAGGAAACTAGAACAGCTTTCTAAACCGGCGTCCACCCTGTGATGCTGTCTCTCCTATAACTGGGACTCACCATCTAGGAATCAAGGGGTGGAAGGGCAGTGCCACTATTCACTATACCCTAGTGATCCACTAGAAAAGCATTTGCTTCCTGATTCCACAACCTTCAACTCCGCTGGTCTGCAGGTCCTAGTTCCAAGATGAAGAGTGCTTCCTCCAGGACACACCACAATGATTCCACTGAACTGGAAGCTGAGATCGCCACCTGGCCACATTCGTCTGCTTCATGCCACTGAACCAACAGGCAAAGGGAATCAGTGCACTGCCTGGAGTGACGGATCCTGATTATCAAGGGAAAGTAGGACTGCTACTATACTGAAATACAGGTGATCACTTAGGGCATCTCTTAGACTGCCATGCCCTGTGATTAAAGTCAATGGAAAACTGCAACAACCCAATCCAGGTGGAACTGCAAATGGCCCAGAAACTGTAAGAATGAAGGTTTGGAGCACATCACCAGGCAAAGAACCATGACCAGCTAAGTGCTAGCTAAGGGCAGAGGGAATATGGAATGGATAGTAATAGAAGATAATTGTAACTATGAGTTATATACACATGACCAGCTGCAGAAATGAGGACTACAGTGCTTATTGCTTCTTCGTTTTGTGGTGATATGTTTATATATAAATATCAAATATCCTTGTTTTCTTCCTTGTTTATCCCCTTAACATATAGTATATTAATTTTATATCATAGTCTATAAGTTACAGGATATCAACTTCAAAACGGAATATTACCCAAAGATTTGAATCCTCTTATAGGAAAAGAAATACATTTCTGATTGTATGCAGAACAGTTGAAGTATGACTGTTATTGTTTTGATTTAGTGATTAAGTATGGTTTAAAGAGATGTGTGTAAGTGCCAAGTTCACAAGGGGTTGGCTGTGATGGTTAAATTCCTGTGTCAATGCGGCTAGTTTATGGCGTACAGTTGTTTGGTCAAGCAAGCCCCGCCCTGATGTTACTGTGAGGATATTTTGTGGACTTAAATCATCAGGCTGTTGAGTGTATCTACAGATGGTACATCCACAGTTGACAAAGGAGATTGCTTTCTGCAACAAGAGATGTCTCATCCAACAAGTTGAAAGCCTGAAAGGGAGAACTAATGATTTCAGCAGTCAGAAAGAAGAATTTCTATCTCAACTTCAGCCAGCCAGCTTCTTCTTGGGAATTTATCGAAAAATTTATTGGAGCTCCCTACTTGCAGCCTGCCCTATGGAATCTGGACTTCTTAATCCCCTATCATAAATCTCATAATATTTACATAAATATATATATATATATATCTTGTTTCTTTTTCTCTGGAGAATCCTGATGAATATACTGAAATCAAGTTGGGCCCTAATCAAATCCCTATAAGTAGAAGAGTCCTTATAAATAGAGGAAATTTGCATGCAGTGGTAAGATAGAGAAGGAGGCAGATGAATATATGGTAGAGGTAGAGATGGAGTGATGGACCGCCAGCAAGCTAACACCACAAAGCTGCAGACTTTAGCGTAAGAATAATCCTGTCAAAGCCTTGATTTGGGACTTCTAGCCTCCCAAACTGTAAAGATGATAAAGGCCTCTTGTTTAAGCCAGCCAGTCTGCAGTATTTGTGATAGCAGCCCCGGAAAACTCACAGCCAGTATGTCCAGAGAAACTATATTCCCTCTTTCTGTGCAGCCCACCATAAAGAATAAAAGATAGAGAAGCTTTCAGGACATAAGCACCAATGTGTTCATCTCCACATACAGCTACTTCAGTGCACAACTCAAAACATCTATAAAATTAGGCTCATATATACCAGTAGTTGCATTTTTACAAAATTAAACCACCTAAAAATTTGGTACATAAGCTACCCTGAGTGTTGCAGTTTTTAATTTTCCTTTTTTCCTACCATTATGTATCTGGAATTAAAAATATAAAATAATTAAGTAAGTCTTTGAAACTTAACATATTATTTTACAGTGCCTAAGCCTTCCTATTGATTGAATGGAGAGTCAATCATTTTTCTAAAAATTTTCTAGGGCTATGAAACATGAAATTTTACATTTAAAGTAAGGCAAATGGATAGCTCCACTTAGATTTTTTCCCCAGTAATAGCTAACAAAGATATGCTAACTACATTTCAAACAAATTCTTTGGAAAAAAAAAAATAGACCTTTCAAAAAATAGGGAAAAAAAGTGGCTTAATGAGACCTAGTGAGATTTTAACATGTTCCAAAATAAAACATAGCAACATATGGAGTCACTAGCAACCAATCATTTCTCAAAACATTTGAGAACATAGCATTTGGGGGTATACATTGGATGCTATTTTTAATATAGTAATATATGTGTGTTGAAATGTGTCCATCTTCTTCTGAGAATTAAGTAGCCTAACCTGTCTGCTTTACATGCTTAAAATGTAGATTCTCACTTAGCATTCACACACACACAAACACACACATGCATACACACTCCTCCACAGATACCTCCAGAAGCCAAGAATTATCAGCAGGCTTGCTCTTCATCTCCTTAAGACTCAGATGGTCGCATACAAAAATGACTGAAATTTACCAATTTCCAGAGAGGGACACTTTGTGACTTACTTCACGTGTCTAAGTTGACCTGCAGACTTCAGGTGCTCAACCCCTTCTCAGATTTCTCTATTTTCCTATATCTTCTCAGATGGGGAAGAGGATAGGAGAGAGGTAAAAGGAAATAGGTGATTTCACTGGTTTATAAGGTTATAGTCAACATTTTTAGATTGTTAGATTTTTTTTAATGACATGCTTAAGTTGCTGGATGTAATTGAATAATATGTAAATGTACAACATATATGTTATTTGTCAAAGAAAATGAATCAGTGAGCATGGATATCATTCATTGTCACTTGAAAATTACTGAACTTAATGTAATTATATGACCAAATTAGGAACAGGGTACCCTATAAAAGTATGTTACGTTGAAACATCAGAGAATATACATTTATATGATTTTGGCAGAATGGTTGTTGGTTCAGTGTGCAAATTTAGAGCTCACGTAAAAAGAGAATATTTTTCAAATGAGAGATAAGTTTACTCCAGATGGACAAAATATCTTAAAAGGAAAGATAGCCAACTTTCTTTAACTCACCAAAACAAATACATTTGGAGAGCATTTGGAGTGAAATACAATTTTGATTTGTTTATAACTTCTTTATTTTTCAACTCACAGAAGACTGCCCACACAATGAGACTGAAACTTCAACAGAATTGTTTTTCACAAATTCAATGCCTTGAAAAACTTTCCTAAGAAGCATGAGAGATAACTAGAAATGGGAAGAAGATTTAAAGGCTCTTAAAATCCCCAGCTTTGCATACAACACATTTTCTTGTGTTCAGAAAGTTATCAATCTACAGAGAGACATGTTGACCCAGTTAGTAAAATTTGTTTTGGGGAACATTCAAAATCCAATAACACTTCAGCTAAGAGCAAAAATGTACAGCCCTAACAGGAAAATAGATTATCCAGGGTTAGCCTCCCTTTCTAAAGCTCAAATTACATATAACCATTCAGGTTAACTGAAAAAAAATATATTTTATTCAAATTAAAAAGACAACTTTTGCCTAGTCTACTTCCTTAGCAGAAACTATTTCCTAGGAGTAAGCATCTCCAGAGTTCATTTCTGAATAAAACCCTCTTCCAAAACAGATGGGATTCTAATCAATGCTCAGATTTCTCTACTAGAGGTATTTACTGGTTCTTTTTAATTACCAAAGAAAGAGAGAGAGAGAGAGAATGCACATAAATTGTCTGTTTTACTGTCTGTGCTAATTTCATTTCATTATATACTTGGAGTAAGCTATTATTTTCCCACTGGTTCCCATGGCATTCTTCATTATCAGCTACTAATTGTCTAGCATTCACGTAGGACTGTGAACCAAGTAGGCTGCTGTGTGGGCTGAAGTTCTAGGAGAAGCTGAACAGCTATAAGATTCTGCATTGTTATTATTGTGACACATTAGAAAGTGTCCGCCCACTTATGCACCCACAAAGCTCTGCTGCACATCATCCGTACGCAAAGGGGCTGTGCAGTGAAGCATATAGCCATCTGTACTAGGCATTCCACTCGGCGGTTATGACCACACATCAAGGGCAAATTACTCAGGGTCAAACCATAGCTGATGGGAAAGCCAGCCGTGTGGTTCCACATGGCCAACATGCATATTGATCTTAAAACACGACTGTGGGGCAGGCCACGGTGGCTCGGTGGCAGAGTTCTTGCCTGCCATGCCAGAGACCTGGGTTTGATTCCTGGTGCCTGCCCACACCAAAAAAAAAAAAAAAACTGGCTCAGTCCAATTACTCCTTCAAACTTCCCCTCATTGTCCCTTCCAGAATAATAGTCGATTTAGAGATTTAAACATTTTGTTGAAATATGTAAAGAGATACAAGTCTTTTGAGTAAATTTGAGATGTAATGCTCCTTGAAATTATTCCTAATAAGGATTTGGGTATCTGGGGTTAATACATCTGACTTCATAAATTCAGAAAGTGACAAACAATTGCTTTAGTGCAGCCCAAACAGGGTGCAACATCTTACACATTTAGGTCAACAGGGAGATGTGAAGTCATTTAATTTGCAAAGTAAACAAGGACTATAAAAGTAGGACTTGGAAGCACAGAAGATGATGCTTTTATTCTCATGCTTTGCAATCACAGTGCTGCAAAGTCTTGTGAAATAAAGCTTTGATTTCATGAAACACCGTGTGCTAATCACTTTTACCAGAATACTGTGCCTGTTGAGACATCTATGCATCCCCAGGGCACACTCTCTCAGAGTACAATTCCCCTCCTCCAGATCAGAGTCACAAGAGAGCTACATATCCTTTGTGGGTTAACCAGAATCACTCTAACGCTATAAAAATGTGAAAGATAGAGGATGATTGCTTCAAGCTGAGCCTCACTTACTGCCACATCCTTGTGAGGTCACCACAATCCAAACTCCATTGCAGTTTATGAATATAATATTCAAAGTTCACCCAGAGATGCTCAAATTCTTGCAGATCAGTTCAATCTAATTAAATCAGCCAGAGGCTGAGAGGCAGAGTAAATTTTAAAAGAGCAGGTAGATCTGACTTAGGAGAGTCAGACGATGTGACATCCTAAGGGCAGGGCTGTGCCTTCACTGGATGATCTTTACATGCTTTTCCAACAGGTTTATAACTTACGTGATAAATCAGAACACTGACTTTTATGCTATAATGGCTGTTCCTGGCCCAGAAACTGGAACCAACTTGTTATCTTTTGTGTTCATTCTTTTCTGGAAGGCAGCTCTACTTAAAATGAAATTATGGGTCAAAAGGTGGTTTGGTGAGCAATGAATAGCAACAAGAAGTACTGGATGCCCTCAAGGCCTGTTTCCACCCATTTATTGGATAGATGACATAGCTGTCTTCTCCCAAGGACTCTCCACCTCAGAGCTCAGAATGGCCGCTTAAAATAAGAACACACGCCCCTCTGAACAGAATTAGAGCCCACACTAAAAAATCCTTCATCTTCAAACTTTTTTTTATATATTTAAGCCATTACCAGAATCTTCTGATACAGGGTTTTTTCCCTACAACCTGGATCACTCTCTCAAAGCTCCGTTTCTCTGCTCAACTCTGGTTTTTACATTCCTCAAGACTCTGTCTTTGTGACTCCCAGGAGTGTAACTCTCCCTGGCAACGTGGGACAGAATTCCTGGGATGAGCTGGGACCTTGCCCCCTTGGATCGAGAAAGCCTTCTTGACCAAAACGGTGAAGAGAGAAATGAGACAAAATAAAGTTTCAGTGGCTGAGAGATTTCAAAGAGAGTCGAGAGGTTATCCTGGAGGTTATTCTTATGCATTATATAGATATCTCTTTTTAGTTTATGGTATATTGGAGTGGCTGGAGGGAAGTACCTGAAACTGTTGAGCTGAGTTCCAGTAGCCTTGATTCTTGAAGATGATTATATAAAGTTATAACTTTTACAATGTGACTGTGTGATTGTGAAAACCTTGTGTCTGATTCTCCTTTTATCCAGGTGTGGTAGCTATTCAGTTGTCAACTTGGCCAGGTGAAGGCACCTAGTTCTGTTGCTGTGGACATGAGCCAATGGTATGTGAACCTCATCTGTTGTTCATTACTTCTTCAGTCGGCTAGGAGGTGTGCCTGCTGCAATGAATATTTGATTTAATTGGCTGGTGCTTAAATGAGAGAGCACAACGTAGCACAGCCCAAGCAGCTCAGCATACCTCATTTCAGCACTTGCAGCTCAGCCCAGGCCTTTGGAGATGCAGAAAGAATTCATCCCAGGGAAAGTTGTTGGAACCCAGAGGTCTGGAGAGAAGGCCAGCAGAGATCATCCTGTGCCTTCCACATAAGAAAGAACCTCAGTGGAAAGTTAGCTGCCTTTCCTCTGAAGAACTAACCAAATAAATCCCCTTTTATTAAAAGCCAATCCGTGTCTGGTGTGTTGTATTCCGGCAGCTAGCAATCTAGAACACCAGGGTATGGACAGATGAGTAAGAAAATATGGACAGAATAAATTAAATAAATAAATAAATAAATAATAGGGGGGACAAAGAGTAAAATAAATTGGATAGACTTAGAAATACTAATAATCAATGAGAGGGTGGGGTAAGGGGTATGGTATATATGAGTTTTTTCTTTTTTCTTTTTATTTCTTTTTCTGGAGTGATGCAAATGTTCTAAAAAATGATCATGGTGATGAATACACAACTATGTGATGATATTGTGAACCACTGATTGTACACCATATATGGAATGTATATGTGTAAAGATATCTCAATAAAAATTTTTTTTAAAAAGTTCCTGTGTTTGTTCCTATTCCTACTTGACAAGCATTTCTTCAGATATTTTGCATATTCTCATGGCTTCAGCCATGAGAATGCACTGAAGGCTTCAAAATATGCATTGCCCCTGACTCTAATCTGAACTCCAAACCTGTATTTCTACCAGGATATACGGCAGTCATTCCCAAAATTAGCAAACCTTAGATTTAACGCATTATCCTTTTCCAAAGTCCTTGAAACCTCCCAAATCTCTACCAATCCATTCTTAGAGCAGTGCTTTCATCAGAACCTTACCATGCTGAGCCTGGAATGCTGCAGAAGCTTCCGAATAGAAATTGTCTTCCATCTCCTTCCTTCCCCCTACCCCACGCCCATCACTCCAATTCATTGTACCTCCTCCTAGCAGAGTTAACTATATAAACCAGACCTCGTTATACATAAAAGCTTCTGAGGGCCCCCCACTGCTGAAACATTAAAGTTCAAACTATTACCATAGCATTCAAGTTCCTTTCCAAAACAGCCCCCAGACAGCTTTCCAGTCCCGTTACCCAGCACACCTCACAAGAACCCCGCGCTTTGCCTCACCAGATTACTCATTGTTCTCCAAACACACCATGTACTTTCAAGCCTCTGGGCATTTATTTCTTCATCATGATCACTGTCCCTGGAACGACCTTTTCCAACTGGCTAATTCCTGCTCACCTTGTAAGAACCCACCAGAAAGTCAAGTCCTCTGCAAAGCCTACCCCAATCACACCAGTCAGAATTACTGACTCTGCCCTTTGCATAGCGCTTGTGTCAATACACAGAGCTCATTACACTGCATCACTGTTAGTTTAATCCATCTTTGATCCCCACGAAACTGTAAGTCACAGTTGGAAGATACTAGTTTTGCTAGTTCACACACTTGGTAGTTCGCTGCAGGCTCTGAACCACTTTGTGCTTATAACAACAGGGAAAGGGCGGCAGAGCCACGTGTCTCTGAAGACAGAGAGACACCATCTTCTCATCTTTATATTGCTTGTACTTTGCTCATAATAGATCTATAGTGCATTTTAGTTCAAATGAATTAAAAATTATAGTCTCCAAGATTATGTTTTATAAGAAATTGGTTATTTTGCAATAACACCATCAGTAAGCTATCACTGGATGGAAAGTTACTCTAGGACATTCCTTTAGAAGTTCTATGTGTGTGTGGCTAAGCTCACGTGTGAACTTGCTAGGTTATGGTATCCAGTTGTCTGGTCAGGTAAGCCTAGACTGCTTGCCATTGGGAGGGTATTTTGTGGATTCACATCATCAGTAAGTTGACTGCATTTCTGGCTGATCATATCTGCCGTTAACTGAGGAGACTGCCTTCAACTATGAGAGAAGTTTCAGGCAATCAGTTGAAGGCCTTAAAAGAAGAAGAGATGATTTCAGCAGTCAGAAGAAGGAATTTCATATCTACTCCAGCCAGCCAGCTTCTCCTGGGGAATTCATCAGAAATTTTCATCGGAGTTCCCAGTTTGTGGGCTGCAGTATGGAATTTGGACTTGCCTATCCCCACAGTCGCATGAGACAATTCTTATAAAAATCTCATAATATATATAAATCCTGTCAGTTCTGTTTCCGTAGAGAACCCCTGACTGATACGCTATGTGTGCTGTGTCCTTCCTGTCGGCATCAAGAAGCACGTGGCTCTGCCGCCCTTTCCCTGTTGTTATAAGCACAAAGTGGTTCAGAGCCTGCAGCGAACTACCAAGTGTGTCAACTAGCAAAACTAGTATCTTCCAACTGTGATTTAGAAGCAACCCTGGAGAGCATCGATTCAACCCTTCATTTTATAAAAGAGAAGGCCAAAGACCATAGAGGCCAAGAGATCTGCCCCAAATACCCAACAATATGGTGGTGGAACCAAGACTGGACAGGCTTCCCCATGCACTTGGACAGCTGTTTTTAATCACTCTGCTGCTGTTTCTTGATATCTCCTCACACAGAGTCACAGAAGCTTAGCAATAGTGCTGTTCCAGTTTGCTAGCTGCTGGAATGCAACACACCAGGAATGGAATGGCTTTTTAAAAGGGGAATTTAATAAGTTGATAGTTTACAGTTCTAAGGCCGAGAAAATATCCCAATCAAAGCAAGTCTATAGAAATGTCCAATCTAAGGTATCCAGGGAAAGATACCCTGGTTCAAGAAGGCCAATGAAGTTCAGGGTTTCTCTCTCAAGTGAGAAGGCACATGGAGAACATAGTCAAGGCTTCTCCCTCATCTGGAAAGGCACATGGTGAACACTGTCAGGGTTCCTCTCTCATCTGGAAGGGCACATGGCGAACACAGGATCATCTGCTAGCTTCTTCTCCTGGCTTCCTGTTTCATGAAGCTCCCCCGGAGGCATTTTCCTTCTCCATCTCTAAAGGTCACTGGCTGGTGGACTCTGCTTCTCAAGGCTATGTCATTCTGCTCTGCTCTCTCTGAATCTCTCTCTTTTTCTCCAAAATGTTTCCTCTGTTATAGGACTCCAGAAACTTATCAAGACCCACTCTGTGCTGGTTTGAAAGGATATATGCCCCCTAGAAAAGCCATGTTTTAATCAAAATCCCATTTCATAAAGGTAGAATAATCCCTATTCAATACTGTATGTATGTTTGAAACTGTAATCAGATCATCTCCCTGGATGATGTGATTTAGTCAAAAGTGTTTGTTAAACTGGATTAGGTAACAACATGTCTCCATCCATTTGGATGAGTCTTGATTGGTTTATTGGAGTCCTACAAAAAAGGAAATGTTTTGGAAAATGGGAGATTCAGAGAGAGAAGAAAATGCTGCAGCACCACAAAGCAGAGTTCACCAGCCAGCACTTTGGGGATGAAGAAGGAAAACGCCTCCTGGGGAGCTTCATGAAACAGGAAGCCAGGAGAGAAAGCTAGCAGATGATGTTGTGTTTGCCATGTGCCCTTCCAGCTGAGACAGAAACCCTGACTGTGTTCACCATGTGCTTTTTCACTTGGGAAAGAAACCCTGAACTTCATCAGACTCCTTGAACCAAGGTATCTTTTCCTGGATGCCTTGGATTGGACATTTATATAGACTTGTTTAATTGGGACATTTTCTCGGCCTTAGAACTGTAAACTAGCAACTTATTAAATTTCCCCTTTTCAAAGCCATTCCATTTCTGGCATATTGCATTCCTGCAGCTAGCAAACCAGAACACACCCCAATGGATGGAGACATGTCATCACCTAATCCAGCCTAACACTCTTGATTAAATCACATCTCCAGGGAGATGATCTGATTACAGATTCAAACATACAATGCTGAACAGGGATTAGAAGAAATGGCTGCCTTTACAAAATGGGATTAGGATTAAAACACGGCTGTTCTAGGGGACACACATCCTTTCAAACCAGCACAAGTGCCCTTGTACCTACCAAAAAAGAAAAAAGGCATCCATTCCGACAACCCACCAATGACGGGAACTAGTGCACGGCAATTCTGATTAACAATCATCAGCATCTGCTTGGTGACTGTTGGCCAAGAAGCTCAATACTCAGCCAGGCAAGGCATTCCCTCTATTTTCATTATCTTCTGGTTAAACATTCTTCCTTAGCCTTCCTCACAGAGAAAACCAGTATCAAAGCACATATGCTTCCTCAAACCTTTTCTTGAAACTGAAGAACCATAGTTTCTACAATAATTCCTCAAAGCATATGGTTGGGACTCCCCAATTTTGATTTTAAAAGGAGAATAGACATAAAGCCTTTCAAAGAATGTCCCTTGGTGTTTATTTCTCTAACTCTGTGATGCAAAATTGTCATTTCTATCTGCTCTCTAAGATGTGTGTTTCAGTAACATGCAGGACTCATCAAACAGAAACATTACCAGAGAATTTTCTATTTTCTAATCAACTTATATTTACTAGAGACATAAGGAAGAGAAACTACTGCATTATTCAAGTATCCAGGTAAAAAAAAAAAAATGAGGGGCCACAATATCCTAAAAAAACAAGCAAACCAAACAAAACTTTCCGGAATGAATTCAAGTATTTCAAGACATTCCTTCTTCCTATTTTTCTACTCTCAACACCCATCCTAAGTTTAGGAAAGCACTTGCTAAAATATCTATTCAAAGCCAAAAATATTCAGCACATATCTGATAGAATCGCAACTGCCTAAAGTCCTGCAGAGATTCTGCTTCAGAGTCTCACTGTGAGTGGAGAAACAGAATAAGAAATATATTTCTCAGCTTACCTAACATCTCTTCTGGCTAAAGTTTCATTATTTAAACCTAGTGGAGTCCTATTTTGAAAGCACCACTGAATTTCCACTGAAGAGAGTAAAGAAAGAATACAGCTTGTTCTCCAGCTTGGAAAGTCAATCTGAGATTATTTCTTCAACAATTCAACTATTTCCCGAGCACCCACTCATGACTGTGACTTGATTCTTAACTTCAATAAGTTTAATAGAGACGTTCAAAGGAGGCCCCATAAGTGTAAAATTCATCCCACACAAAGCAAGACTTGAAGAAGGAGCTGCAAGGATCAATTGTTATAAGAAAAAATTTAAGGGATGTTCTGTGACAGCAAAATTCACTCCAACAATTTGATTTTAAAATGTCCCATTATCTACATCTGTAAGCAATGTCTTATTAATGAGTCTAAAATAAAAATAAGATCAATATCTGGAACTTGTCATTTATAAAAACAACTTACCAAACTACAGGAGGGTAATGTATTCTGCCAGTTGTTTTTTAGCATCTTTAACAAATTAATTTGAGGAAACTCTTCCGCCCTTGGTTGGATTCCATATGGCTCTGGATGTTCTTAGAAATGCCGGTTGATTTGTCCTTAGGTACAGTCTTTAAGACAGGTCATCTCAAGTGTCCACAAACTGGGAGTTAAGCTCCTGCTCTCACACTTTGTTGAGGCAGTAGCACTGAGAACGTGCTACAGGGAAAGACACAAATTTTCAGTTGTGGTCCATCCATCTGAGGGAGGGTAGGGCCTAGGGAGGTGGGTTCAAGTAAGTCACAGAGCTAGGAGAGACAGAGGGAGATTCTAGCAGGCTACGCACGGGGATAAAGGAGGCAAGGGAGGATACAGAGAAGAGGTGCCAAGCAGGAGGCCAGGCTTCATGGAGATGAGGAGCACGCTGGAGGGCGGGAGAACGTCTCACAGTGTCACTTATGAGTACTGCTCGTAGAATGCCGGTCTGCAGAGAAGGGGAGGATGGGGAATGCAGATTTCAAAGTTCAAAACAAAACAAAACAAAAATGGGAAAGAACAGAAGAATGAGGATGCTGGCAGAGACCTGAATTACCATTGGTTTATATATATACTATATACATTACTTATTTATTTTCCGCATGGGCAGGCACTGGGAATCGAACCTGGGTCTCCCACATGGTAGGCGAGAACTCTGCCGCTGAGCCACCGTGGCCCACCTGCCATTGGTTTATATTTGAGTTGGTGCTTGGTGGTGGAGCTGTGAATCTCCGGGGTGGTGGGGGAGAGTGCTGTGATGATGGAGTATCTCAGCAGGGATCACTAGGGGGTCCGTTAGTGACTGGTGAGGTCCCACCAGTGGCCAGCCCAAGGCGTCAGAAGAAGATGCTGATGTTTGCATAACAGGGTTCTGATGGTGCAGGGGTCAGTTTCACCAGAGTGGCAGGACACCTTACCTTCAGCACACACTGGGATGGGCTTGTCCTATAGATTCCATTTAAGATAACAAGAGAGGTTACTACCCTTCCCCATTCTGAGAGGATCAGACTCTCCCTTGAGTTGTAACCGGCTCTTGGCTCTAGAAAGGCAATTTCTTGCATGGGGAAGGGACAAATGTCATGAACTCTGCTGGGACACAGGCAGCCCCTCCTGTTTATGGAGCCCACAGAGGTCCATGGTTGCTGTTCAGAGAATATTATCCAGGCTTTGGTCTGAATGGAATGGCAAAGGTTTGACCTGAGACTCAGGTGACGACTGTCGCTCAGAACTGCCCGCCAAGGCAAGTAAAACGCACAGACCTGGTCAACCCTCCCAGGTGCTCTGGGGACAGCTGGCCAGAAGAGAACCCCAGGGGAGCCTGTCCGCCCCCGTGAACCTGAGGCAAGGTGGGGCAGGGGCGAGAATCAGCCAAGCAAGACTTGAATCACCAGGGAAGCTACTGAGAACAAAAGCAAGTAGAATATAATAATAATAATTAGATTTAACACTTATATGGCATTTTCCATGTTTTGGGTACTTTACACTGATTTAAATCTCACACCAGTCCTATAAAGTCAAACTATTCTCATCACCATTTAACAGACAAGAGAAAATTGAGGGTTTGGAGAGTAACTTATCCAAAGTCACACAGTAGTAAGCCTCAGAGCCAGGATTTGACCCTGGCAGTGTGCTCCACAGTCCCCAGTTTTAAAAACTATGCTAAGCTACCGCTTCACAGTTTGTGTGTCTGTGTGTGTGTGTGTGTGTGTGTGTGTGTGTGGCTAAAATGCAGTAGACACCGTGAGCAGCGTTCAGATGACTGAGAAGGGCAGTTTTAGTCTGAAGTCCAGAAAGCAAAATAAGAATTCAGACACAAGAACAGGAGGATGTAAGAAAGGCCTCAGCCTGAGCCAGTGAATGGAATTAGAGAAAACCTAGAAATGAAGTGCACCCACCTCAAAGGTCAAGGTTAGAGGAGCCAGAGAGCCGTGCTGACCCTGTAATGAGGACAGCAGTGAAACTATGTCATTGTAGCAATGTTTCCATTTAGTCTGTAAATTCTGTTCATCTTCAGAGATTCCCTCCCATCGTTATAAAAACCATCATGCGCATAACAGATGACTGCAATAAATGTGGCAAGAAATTTTGCATTGGCAAAGAAGTGGAAAACGAGAAAGGCTGTTATTCCTAAGATTGGGAGCTAAAAAGCCCCCAGATGACATCAGCCTAAATTCTCCTAGAAAAGAATGACAGGAGCCTAGCTCGGGGAACTTTCTCTCGGGGATAGCCACTCTGCGCCAGAGGACAGGCAGAGGGCAAGGTGGGTAGAGGGCACAAGCCTGGGACAAGGGGCAAAGGAGGTGCTGGGGCTGTGTGCTTCCTCTGCTCTTCATCTTCCTCCTTGAACCGCAGGCGCGCACTGGAGAATGATTGGCTGTCCCGCAGGTGCGCACTGGAGAACGATTGGCTGTCCCGCAGGTGCGCACTGGAGAATGATTGGCTGTCCCGCAGGTGCACACTGGAGAACGGCTGGCTGTCTCGCAGGTGCACACTGGAGAACGATTGGCTGTCTCGCAGGTGCGTACTGGAGAACGGTTGGCTGTCCCGCAGGTGCACACTGGAAAACGATTGGCTGTCTTGCAGGTGCACACTGGAGAACGATTGGCTGTCTCGCAGGTGCACACTGGAGAACGGCTGGCTGTCTCGCAGGTGCACACTGGAGAATGGTTGTCTTTCGCAGGTGCGCACTGGAGAATGGTTGGCTGTCTCGCTCGCTGAATTAGTGTCGCTGTTCCCTGACCTTAAAACTAAGAGGTCTAAACTATGTGTTTAGAGGGTATTCCACATCTGGGGGCACAGGGGGTGATGGCTGAAGGCCCTCCAGGCTTCTGCAGTAACGTGTCCCAGCACCACCACCCATCTCCACTCATGCCCTTTTTATCTCCTTTATAAACTACACAAAAATCCTTTAGATTCTCTCCTGCTTCCAGGGTCCCTCTGCCCCCTTACTTCATCCTTCTTAACCCTACACAAAATTTATCTTCACTAAGCACTGTTTTTACCATGTCACTCCCCCTCAGCGGGTGTTAATGGTTTCTCATTGGGTACAAGAGAAAGCCCAAATTCCTTTGGCTGTCCCTTAAAGTTATACGTGAGCCAACCCCAAGCAACCTCCCAAAGCTTATCCCACCTTTAGGGAAACTTCTAGTTCAGCCACATTAGCACCTCCAACTCATCGCCCCTTGACAGAGCAGCACTTGTCCATTTCTAGTCCCCTGGTCCTCTACTCCAACTCTCTCCCCAAGAACACCTTCCTACTCAAATGCTACTCCAATTCCCCTCTGATATGACTCATCTCCCAGCCAACTCTGAAAATGAACTATAAAGAATTTCCACATCACTTACCTGGCAAGCCTCTAATATCTGGCAAGCTGGGCCGCTTTTTATAGCTAAAGGTTGTCCACACTGTGAGAACCTTGAAGGCGAGAAACATCCAATATTCTTTGTTCCCTGTCCCATCCTCAATCTCACATGGTGCCTACCCCGGTATTGTAGGTATAGTGCTAATCAATAAACACCAGGCAAGAAAAGGTATGGGAAGAGAGCCTGCGGCTATCCCTGCCCTATTTGAGCGTCTCATTTCTTACAAGTCTTGTTAACCTTAGATAGTTGAGAACTTTAATGTACAGGCCAGATGTGTGTGGTCCCTTCCCCTTAAGTTTCCCTGAAATACTCTAGGGAAGGAGGGATGGTAAGAGGAAGGAGTGGGGATTGCACACGGAACTACAACTTCTTGAAGGCAGGTCGCTCGTGTTCATGTCTAACCCTGTACTATCTGTGCAACCGCGTATTATTAATAAATGTTGGACGATGGCTAGACGGAAGACTCTAAGACAGACCATAAACATGTGACTCACAGTGGTTTCTTAGTGCCACAGCAGGGAGAAAAATCATTTTAGAGCAAATATAAACTTTGAAGCTCTTACAAATGGAATTGGAGGGATATCACCACCCACCGGAAAATCCTGGTCCCAGCCCGACCACGGAGGTGGGCGACAGCCGTGCTCCTGGCATAGCTGTTTTCCTTAGCTTTTTCGTCTGTAAGACAAGCCTACACTTGCCCTGACGGGCAGCTGCTGAGGATGCATTTTTAGTACCTCCAAACTCATCAATGAGAATAATTTGTTCAGATATAACAAAACCAGGATGTGCAGATACACTTTGTAATATGAGGGATAAACTCTGCTGTTCTTAGAATGTTTGAAAACAGGCTGAACTGTTGCAAGGAAGAAAGTATGCCAGGCCTGGCAGGTAAGGGTCACGGTGCCCTGGTAGGGTCCCTCCCTCAGGAGACTCGCTCAGCCTCCTGTGCTACCCTCCGCCGCCTGCAGAGCAGCAGACATACACATTCAAAGGGGTACTGCTGGAAAAGCAGCTACAAAAGGGCAGGGGCAGGGAGCAAGAGAAAGGCCAAGGAGACTGAGGCAAAAGAAGACAGAAAATGTCAAAGGGAGGAGGAGAGGATATGGGAGATGACGAAGGAGAGGTAGCAACATCAGTATTTCCTGAAATGCAAGCTCTCTAGGGAATCTCCAGGGTCACACAGGAGGGCCTCTCCCCTGTCACATGCTTGGCCAAAATAAGGGGCTATTTCTCTAACATTACACAGTAGATGGTGAGTAAACAAACCATCTGCCTTGTAGCTGGGAGTTGGTCACCCTCAGTTAATAATACAATGCCTGGCCTTACCCCTCTCCCAACAGCCAGACCCAATGGAGAATGATCTATTACCAACTTTTTCATTTATACTAAACCAGAGTTACCAATATTCTCTTTGCTGGGAAACCATGGCAGAAAGCGATGACTGCTCATGCATTACTATGGAAACCCCTAAAATTTCTTCTGGAAACCATCAAAAAGGCAGCACATATCCCCTCTCTGACTTTCAATCATGATTCTCTCCAAGGAAGAAAACTGAAAATTAGATGGATTCATTCTAGTTCCCTTTTCCAATCAAACAGATGGGATTTAGATAAGCTCTAAAGCAAATTGCGATTCAGATAATAATATGTAAACTGCTCTCAAATCCCAGAGGCTTTTTCTAAAGAAGTTTCTGATAATTAAAATATCCCTGTACAACTCAAATTCCATTAGAACAATACAGCTAAATAAAAGTCCCTCTCAGTTCAAATATTTCCAAGTCAAGGCCCAAGGTGCAGGATATTTGTTGTCCTTGCTGGGTTCATTAAAACATTGATGACTGTGAAAAATTTGCTACTAAGAACCCATATGACAAATGCTCATTTTTCCCCCATGTTCTTGTTTAGTTGCATAAAAAGTCATTCAAAAAAGTCATTTAGATGGCTCGTCTGTATGTAGTAAGCACCTACGATGAGCCTGCCACAATGCAAAGCAGCCCCCAGAACAAAGGAGCCACAGTGCTTATCAGAAACAACCTTCTAAGTCTGTCGATAAAGGAACTACATGGGATGCATCCAGATAAAGGTTCCAAGTCAGCAGGCCAAGCACTAAACCAGTGAAATGTGAGGCTGAAACTAACATTCGGCACCCTTGACTATACGCCAGCCCCTGCCTGCGCAGTCACGTGACAAACATCACGCCTCGACCACCTTACTAGATTGGATTTATTTCCCTCGTTGACACAGATCAGGTCACCTGGGCTCCGAGAGGCGGAATGAGCTGTCCAGGTCACAGAGCCCTGGTCAGCTGGACAGCCAAAGGACCAGGTCAGCACAAGCATTTCTTCTGTTGAAGATGACAGACTCTGACTCTGGCTAACAAATGAAACCAGACTATGTTTGAAAGATACTCAAAAAGCACTCAGAACAGGAAGAAAAGGGAACAAATAAGACTCAAAAAGGCCGAGAACAAGGGCAGGCTGGATCCCTGAGCGGCAGAAATGAATGGCAGCCACTATCAGCTTCAACCGGTGCCGGGCCTTGGCTCTCTGCTGAAGTGTCGTGCCAACCTCTTGGCTGGGGGGCGGGGGTTGGGGGGCATGGCCACATGATTGACAGGACCGCCACAACTGCCTGTAATGGGGGAGAGGTGGCGCCCCCCCCCAAGTAAAATTACGAAGGAAGAAGGAACAGACCCTAAGCAAGCAAAAATACTCTTCAACTAAATGGTACTAAGTTCAGTGCAGTCAAATTGCAGTCATTTTCCCAGGCCACAAAGTTTTAAGCAATGGGATGTATTTTTAAAGTCCATGCTGTTTTCAATTTACGTTACTAAAAATGAATTAAATAGAGCAAAGACAGCTTCAGACCATTCACTGAGTTTTAGATCTGAAAGGACCTCACAGGTCAACTAGAGTAATTCTGTCATAATACGGGCAAGGAAAATGAAGATTTGCCGAAGCTTTCAACAAGCTAGCTAGTGGCAGAGCCAGAAGAACGAGCCTTCCACTCTGCCGCATCAGGGGGACTAGGGTCGCCACAACAAAATCCCAGTGCAGTCAGAAATAATTTGGCCATCTCCTTGGCACTGGGTGTAATGCAATTTAATGCATTCTACAGCACATTTTACCTGCCCAGCGTGGTCCTAAGCCATACGATTTCTTCCTGAAGTTTCCTTTGCGCAATCATACCTCAATCCTGAAGCTAACATGGTAGCTTTAGGATTTAAGCATTCATAAAGAATTCCACATTTTCAATAACATGAGAGTTTTTCTCAGGCAAGTTCACCAGTTGAAGATAAAACAAAGTTTAGAAGACTAACATTTTAGGAACACTTGCTGATCTGTCAGGTACTTTTCTAAGCCATTTATATACATTCACTCACTTCATACTTAAAATAATCCTGTGAGGTGGGTATTATTATCACCTGCATTCTACAAAGAAACTGTGGCCCAGAAAGGTTAGGCAACTTGTTGAAGGTAGCGCTGGCAACCCCTGTGCAATGCTATGTTTTCAGTGGAAATGATCAGTGATGTAAATGCATGAGACTTCTCAGCACAGAAGGATTTATAGAAATAGAAAATTAGAAACAGCCTAAACGCCCAACATTCAAAGAAGGGTTGACTCAAACCATAGCATATCCATGATTTAAAAACAACAAATTATAAACCACTGCAGTTATAGGCACAGAAAATCTCATAATACATGGCTGAATGAAAAATTAATGCAGATAAAGTATGTGGAGCAAAATCCTTTGTTTCTACACAAACAATAACAACACGTGTGTGTGTGTGTGTGTGTGTGTGTGTGTGTGTGTCTTAGTTTTCTAGGGCTGCAGTAACAAAGCAACACAAACTTGGTGCCTTTTCTTTTTTTAATAAATTTATTCCCTCCTTCTGGAGGCTGGAAGTCTGAATAAAGATGTCAGAGGGGCCATGCTCTGTCTGAGCGCTGTAGGAAAGAATCTGCTCCCTGCCTCTCCCCTGGCCTCTGGTGGTGTCTAGTGATACCTGGAATTCCTTGGCTGGTGGCAGCATAACCCCAATCTCTGCCCCTGCCTTCTCATGGCCAAATGCTCTCAGTCTTTCTGCTGTGTCCAAATCTCCCTCTTTTTATAAGGACGCCAATCACATTGGATGAGGGCCCACTCTAAACCAGTGTGGACTCAGCTGACCACGTCTTCAAATACCTCATTTCCAAATAAATTCACATGCAACAGACCCGAAGTTAGGAGCTTGAACTTGCCTTTGGAAGGACACAATTCAACCCGTAACAATACATGCGCAATGTATGTTCATGAGTGTGTGTGCATGTCTGTATGTGCATTTGTGTATGTCTATACACACACACCTATAAAATAACATATCACAATGTTAATTTGGTGGGGGTGAGAAGCAGAAAACGGAGTTTTTATTGTCTTCCTTTTTTGCATTTTCTAATTATTTTACTATAGACATTTGTCTTTCCTATGAATAGAAAACATAAATTATTTTTTAGGCGTTCAAACCCTTGGCCATCTAATCAGTCCTCCAAAGTGTCTGATGACACAGCCTCACTGTCCACACTGAGCTCAGCCAGTGCTGAAGAGGCACAAGGCTCCAGCGCCTGAGGTCACTGCACTGGTCACTGCTCACAGCTGGCTGCACTAGCTGGGCGAGCTCGGCACTCTGAGTACACACTCTCCCTGGACACTACGGCAAGGAGAGAAAGGGGCAGGAACCTTTCACCCTAAAAAGGCCCACTAGGTTTTGTTTGTTTTTTCCCAGCACCTCTTTGGATTCCAAGTCCATGGGTTGGCTAGAAGAGCTCATAAACTCTTGGATTTTCAAAAGAAAATAACCTACTTATACTTATGGTCCTATATCTGGGAGTGGAGTGAGGGGGAAGCTGGAGGAGGGGACGAAAAGGTCAGGTTTGGTGGTCCCCATTTCCACTCGTTTTCTTTTGTCGTTTCAGAACCACTGAGTTACGCCTCTTTCTCCAGATCCAGGTGAGTTCTTTCCAAAGGCAGTAATCTTTCTGAAACCAAACCATGGGGAAAGGGCTTTCTGGCTGTCCCTCTCCTCCGTTTCCATCTCTGACAGGCAGCACGGTGATTAGCTGTCAAACGTGAAGCCGCACATCTTCTTTCAACAGGCTCCACAGACCACTCCATAAACCAACAAAGGAACAGAACCAAACAAACAAGTGCTTGAAAGCTTTTGTGTTGCCATGGCAACTAGCCTGGTTTTCCAAAACTCACAGGGTAAAAAATATTCCACCAAAAACGAGATTGTAACTAACAATCTGGGTATTTTATTAATACTTCTGTGTATACAGATCAGTATTTCTTAAAACGGTGCCAGCCAAGACTAAACAAACCATGTCAAAACTGTCCTGGATTTGAAAGTCTGCACAGTAGGGTTTTGCTATGTTCATATCAAGGGAGCAAAGAGTGCGATATTGGGCTGGTCGACTCAACAGGCCACTCCCCACCACACTTTATACCATGCAGCACCTATAAACATGGTCATGGGTAACTCAAACTCATGAGTAGATGAATGCCTGGTGCAATGAAGGGGGGAGGAGCAAAGGAGAGAGAGAAAGGTCTACCGAAGTGCCCCATACCAAGTATCCATTACAGACTCCTGCCAGGGAGCCTGTAAAAACTGGAGGAGCCCAAGGTTCCACCTTGGTTGCTGGCATTTGGTATGGCAGGAAGGATGAAGTCAACCCAAAGACTCTGCTGAGCAGGAATAGGCGCCATCCCCTGAAAGGATGATAAGAGGATGTCTTAGTTACAAAGAAGTCTGGTGTGCTGGTTGCTGGTCAGCGCCCATCCCTGTGCAGCTGGGGTGGGAGTGCTGACTGTCAGTATAAAATTAGCTTCTTGTCCCCTTCGATGTCATGCTCACTGGTCCTCTCATATATTTAAAAAGAGGGCAAAAGCATGAAGGTCAGCTTGATGAAAGTTGACACTGCAGGCAAGGAGACAAATCGGTACAATTTGCCTGGAGAGCAATTTTGTGATGCATGTCTAAAGATCACAAAAATTTCAGAACCTTTGATCCAGCTCGTCCACTTAAAGAATTTATTCTAAGGAACTAATCATAGATATGCAAAAAAAGCACTACAAAGCTAGTAACTGCAGTGCTGTCCATAATTGGGAAAAATTCAAAAACAACTTAAAAGTTCAATTAACATGGAAAAGGTGTTCAGTAAATTCTGATACAATGAACTATGGAATTCTGTGCAGCTATTAAAAGTGCTGTAGGAATATGCTCACACAAAGTGAAAAGTAAGTTATTAGGTATTGTGGAAAACATAAATCTATACTTATTCTTTTCTACATATGTAGGTATAGATTTATAAATAAACTAACACCTGCACATCAAAATAATAAGAGGCCTGATTTACCGAATTGACAACAGTAAAATGATAATAAAATTTTTAAAAGAAGATTTAAAAAAAAAGAATGAAGCAAAAGATATTTTGCATTCAACCTAACTCAGAAATGTGTGTGTATGTATCATACCTATATGATATAAGGTAATCAAATGGCTTTTAATCTATCTCCTCAAAGAAAGAATCATTAATTGGACTAAGGCGCTGGAAAATGGGCTTTTATTCATTCATTTCACATTTATTCGTTGCCATCTCTGTACCAAGTGTTAGGGTAGTGATGAGACAAAGACAATGCATGTGGGGTGAAAGGAGGGGAATCCACTGGAAGATTCTGAAAGCAAGAGAGTACCATGAGGCCTGCATGTAGACTGGGATGGTTCACCAGAAACAGGAAGGCCAGTAAACTAGTTTCCTCTTGCTGCTGGAACACATTATCATAAACTCAGTGGCTTACAAATTTATTGTCTTACAGTTCTGGAGGTCAGAAGTCCAAGACTGGTTTCACTTGGTTACAATCAAGTGACTGCATTCCTTTCTGGAGACACTAGGAGAAAAGCTGCTTCCTTACCTTTTCCTGCTCCCTAGAAGCTGCCTACACTCCTTGGCTCATGGCCCCTTCCTCCATCTTCAAAGCCAGCAATAGCCATTCAATTCCTTCTCACAACGCATCACTCTTACCTCCTCTTCAGTCTCTCTTTTCTGCTTTTACAGACCCTTATGATCAGATTGGTCCCACCTGAGGAATCCAGGATAATCTCCCTAATGTAAGGTCAGATAATTAGCAACCTTAATTACATCTGCAAATTTAATTACCCTTTGCCATGTAAAAACTAACAGATTCACAAGTTCTATGGATTAGGATGTGGAAATCTCTGGAACATGGATTGGAGAAAAGAAGTGAAAGGCACAGCCTGCTCCTGGGTGATGCAGACGGAGAAGAGCAAACCAGTTGTCTGCTCTCACATGCATCACAGTGAGAGAAGAGAAAACCTTCCTTTACAGCTATCTTCATCCTGCACTCCACCAGCTGATGAGCCCCTAGCTAAGACGTAAGTACTACATGGGGTAGGAGGGATTATCTTCTGAGTCAATTCAGCAAGCCAACCCCTTTCCTGCCCAACTTCAGCCATGGAGAAATGTGCCCTAAGGAAAAGACCTAAAGTATTCTCGAAGGAAACCATACCACTCAACCGCCTTATACACAGTTCAAGCTGAGAAAGTATGTCATGATAGGCTACAACACATTTCCGCTGGTCTTAACTACTTTTTCAGTAAAAAAGGACAACTGAGTACATTAAAACATAGTCAAGCCACCCAAAGGTTTTCAATCACTCTTAAAATTAACTTTAAGACCCCTTGTCTAAGGCACCATCTTTTTAGAAGCGCACATGGTAAAAAATAAGAAAACCTCCTGACCACCCAAAGTCAGACTCAAGTTTCACGCAATACATATTCTTTAGAGACACAAATGCTCTAGCAATGCAGTACATAAACCTAAGATATTGGAGACCAACCTTCGCTGTAAATTTAGGGGCCAAAGCCAAAAAGTACTGTTGGTCACATGTTAAATCAAGTCAATCTTGCTTGTGCCCAAGCATCACTAATGCAAATATTCTCTCCTAAAACATTTAAAATCCAGAAAGAGGAAGAACAGGTGGTGGTTAGAGCAGAAAAACCCTAGCAGATAATCTATTGAATTCAACCTTATTTTAAATACGAGGATGCTGTGGAATGGGGAGGTTTAATAACTGTCCAAGGCCCCTTAGCCAATGGTGGTGTCAGACTTCCAAGTTAATATTCCTTCCACACACACCCCTTTCTGAATCTCTCCTCACCCACCAGTGTGCATTCTCTCCTACACACAACACACACGCTATCAGTACTGTCCATCTCTCAACGTGGAATTTCAAATGCTAATATTTTCTCTCTCCAGGGACTCCAAACTGTTTTTCTATGCTGCCAAACCTGTGAGGCTAGCAAGCAGGTTGGGCCCACAAACTTCACAAAAACCAGCTTCACAAGTTTTCACAGACATGCACCGCGTATAGCTGGAAGAACTGACTACATACAGAATAACCAGAAGCTTCTGCACTGGCAGTTCCTGGACCGCCCATCTTTCGGGCCTCAGAATGAATAGGAAAGCAGAGCTAAGCCAACTCTGATATGTTCAGTATGAGAATGTTTCATAGACAGTTAGCAATGTTCTTGCTCCATGATAAACCGTGGATGCTCCCAACACTCCAATTGTCGCTAATGACTACGTACAAGGACGTGTCAGACTTGAGTCTATTAAATCACCTTTCTTCCTGCAAGAGAGAGTGCTTGGGATGTGCTTTTATCCATATTTATGTACTTATCCTTGTTCTCATGTCCCTGCTGAGGTATATGTGTGAGCTGGCCCCAGAAGGAAGCAACGCTAAGCTCTTAACCCAAGTTATTAAAAAATAACCAGACGCCTCCAGTGTGCCTTTGAACAGAGAGAGTAGCCAATATCTACAGACATGAGAGGGTCTCTAAGTAAAGGAAGAAGCTTTGCGAATGAGAATAAAATGTAATTGCCACCACCTGCCCCTGTCAATCCCCAGAACACTGGGCTTCTCACCTAGACGTAAAAGAAGCAGGTGTTCTCAAATGCCAGACTGCGTTGCCATGGGATTTTTGATGATTATGGATCACTAATCCTTTTATATGGCCTCCCTCCCAGCTAGGTATTCAGACACACCTAAGGGAGGCTCACGTAGCTCAAAGCCCTGTGCCAAGTTCAAAAGAAATTTAAAAGTTGGCACCAGCATTGGAGGCAAAAGTTTGGTTATCTCCTTTGTTCCTACCAATTACTACTCAGCAGTTTTCTAGCACCAACTTCCCTTAAGGCCCCTAAATGTTCATTCCTTTCTCTGGTCATAGGAGGGAAAAGCAAAGCAGCTCTTTTGCAGGTCCAGCCACCATCACTTCTCTCCTTCCCAGGCACCCTTAACCACCTCCAACCTCTGATGAGCTCCTGCCTTCAGTTTCTCCGTTTCCCGTGATGGTCAGGTAAACTTATTTGACAATAAGGGGTTTAAATTCCAACAATAAAAGAGTTTCAATTTTAAATGAAACAAACTTTTACTAGGTCAAAGAGCACATCCCCACCTATTACAATTTTTACACTAATTTTAGAGAAAACCATCCTCCCTCCCCAGAACACCAAGGTAACAAAGGAATTGCTCAGGACAATCAACTCACCAGCTCTCTGGAACATTCACAAGTTAAACGAGGCAAGGTATTTCCTCAAGAACCTTGATTCAATAATTACTTTGAAAAAAGCACCTCAAACTCCCCTTCTTCTTCTAACACTGAATTATCAGGGTATTTGTCCTTCTTGAGGTTAAGAATATGAACGACTGCACAGAACTGCAGCTTCCACCTAGAAGGAGTGATGGAAAGCTAGCTGCTTACTTGAGTGTGAGAATCACCAAAAGAATGTTTGCTAAAGAGGAGTAGAGAAACTGGTCTGACTCACCACGAGAGCTGTTAGAAACTTCTGCCTTAGTAACTCAACAGTTCACTTGTCTTTTTATTCGTGCAAATACATAACCACCTGTTCAGCGGCATTAGTAGTTCTCTCTTTATGGGACAATTATCTTGCTAATAAATTTGCTACAAATTATTATTCATTTGCTATCACATTGTAAGTAATTATTCCCTTTAGGGAACAGATGTGATTTGCTGCCCTGACTAAATCCAGACTCTGGCCATAAATATTTCGGTTAATCGTAAAAAGTGCTTTGTTTCTCTTATTTATTGTAGATGCCTATAGCAAATGCAAGAGCACAGCCGGGATTCTGATGAAGACAAAAATGCCTAGTTTCCGCGAATTTCGTAATCTGGAATAAAAATACATTATTTCTTGCTCACTTCTTCACTGACTTGCTCTATATAGCTCCAGGCTGAGATGTAGCGTCCTGAAATTGAAAGCCTAGAGGGTTACAGAAGCTACAAATTATTATGTTTTTTCTGGTAGAACAGTGAAGCCAGATGCAATATCTGAACTGTTACCCTATGAAAACTGACCATTTGACTTTTTCTGAGATGAAGGACCATTGTTGCTGAGTTATAGCAGATTTTAAATATTCCCACTTCGATACAAGAAGATTCATAAAATTGCAATTGAGTTGTTTACAGAATGCATGATTTATCAATTATTCTTAAATATAAAATAAAGAAAACTGGTATTTTATTGTGCATATACTTTTAAAAAAACAAAAACATAGAAACTCAGGGTTGAAGAAGACCTCAAAACTGTGGTTCTTGGGTGGTGTGACGGTGGCTCAGTGGCGGAATTCTCACCTGCCATGTCGGAGACCCAGGTTTGATTCCTGGTGACTGCTCATGCAAAAAAAAAAAAAAAGTGGTTCTTAACTGTAAGGCTAAGAATTCCCTTTGAAATTGATGAAAGCTCTGAACCCTCTCCCAAAAAAAAATTCACATAGAAATGAAATTTTGTGAATGCATTCATAAAATTTACTAACTGATTGTTCTGGTTTGCTAGCTGCCGGAATGCAATATACCAGAAACAGAATGGCTTTTAACAAGTGGAATTTAATAAGTTGCTAGTTTACAGTTCTAAGGCCGAGAAAATGTCCCAATTAAAAGGAAAACGGTAGACATGCCCAATCAAAGGCATCCGGGGAAAGATACCTTGGTTCAAGAAGGCCGATGAAGTTCAGGGTTTCTCTCTCAGCTGGAAGGGCACATGGCGAACATGGCAGCATCTGCTGGCTTTCACGTGGCTCTCCCAAAAGGGGACTCTCTCCAAAATGTTCCCTCTTTTAAAGGATTCCAGCAAGCAACTCCACCTTCAGTGGGTAGACACACACCTCCATGGAAATCATCTAATCAAAAGTTACCACCTACAACTGGGTGGGTCACATCTTCATAGAAACAATCAAAATGCTCCCACCCAGCAATATTGAATGAGGATCAAAGGGCATGGCTTTTCTGGGGCCTGCCACAGATTCGGACGGGCACACTGATGCTGTTTAAAATCCACCCAAAAAGCAATTCGAAATCTTCAAACCTGAAGTTAAGAATTTCTGCTTCAGAGGTAATATCTATTCTGTTAGAACTATCAAAACATTTGTGTGCTACCTCACCATCCATCTTACTAGGGCTAAACCACTTGTTCCAACACTAACCTTTAACCTAGTTAATAAGCCACTTTCCAGCCCTAGGGCAGAAACTTCTTCTAACATTGATGTCTCCTGAATTTTTTGTAAGTCACAACTTGCTATTGACTCATATTGAGTTCCCAGGTCAATTAAAACTACTAAATCTTTTACACATCTACTGCTAAGTCAAGTCACGCACCGTACCTTAAAATTCATTTTTCATTTGTTCATATAGTCGATGCATTTTTATCAATCCCTTACCATGTGCCAAACACATTCTAGGGATACGGCCAGCACTGAGATGGAAAAAGTCCTTGCCCTCACAAAGTTCACACAAGGGTCCAGCACAATCTGAATCATAGCTCTGGTCCTAGGATTTCCACGTTTTCCATTCTTGTGAAATCTCTATCTTTTCCTCAGGATAAAGCACCAGTCATTTGTGGGCCCCACAGAGCTTTCAGAGGCTCTGTAAATCCTCCTGGGACTCCACTTTCAAGATGAGAGATTCGGACTCATTCACTTGAAGTAAAGAGTGAGGGGAGACATGATCATTGCATCATATAACATGAGAAGGAAATAAAGTGAAAACATGAAGGACAGTCACAATAACGTCTAACCTGGAGATTGTCCTAAGGAGAGAATACGAAATGTATATATACACAGGAACATTGCATAATTCCACACTCCTAAAAGCCCCGGAATAGAAGAATCCTTCTTCTTCATACGTTAGCTACTTTAGGTCTACGCAGTGCTAACTAGTTAACTGAAATAATTTTGGAAAGTGTTTGTTTTCCACATTTTTACACACTGAGAATATAATTAGCTACTTAAATGCAAATGCTAATATGCCATTTTGCGTCCAAATTGAACACTCTTTGAACAACACAATGTGATATTCTCTATGCCAAGATTTTCTTACACAATCACAAATTAACTAAAATGGACCAAAGAGATTCTATCCTTTCTGCCAAGAAGTTTTCTTTCCAGACTTAACATTTTCAAATCTAAACATGAAAATGCAATCCAGGTATAAACAGCGGAGAGGAGGGGAAAGAAGGAGAATAGGACAAACGACTGAGAAGCATCTTAATGTCAGAATATGCTAGGTTACCATCCTAGTGACTACAAATCACACTCACTATCGGTACTTTCCTTCTTCGTATCAGTGGTGCCACCGGTTTTTAGCTAGGCCAGTGGCTGTCCCGGAATAAACATTTCTCAGTTCCTTCAACAATTAGGAGAGGCCACATGACTCAGGACCGACCCATCAATGCAAACACAAGCTTTCTGGGCAACCGTGAGAGGTGCTGGGGATGATGAAGCAACAAGAGGCGAAGGAATTGGGTGGCTAATGATCAAGAAGCCTGTATCGTGGCTCTCTGGACTTTGCTTAAGTAAAAGAGAAATAAATTCCTCACCTGTCCAAGGCACTGTAATTTCGAATTTGCTGTCACTTGGAGTTGAATTTAACCCTGACTGACATATCTACCTTAGTTAATCCACACCACACCCCTAGTAGGCAGGTATACTCATCGCTATTTTACATAATAAAAACTGAAGGCCATCTCCGGCAGGTCTCTTCTATGCAAGAGAATCCCCTACATGAAAAAGAAAACCAGGTAGTGTGAGGAACAAAAGGCATAGCTTGGAGCAAAGCATAGGTGACGACACTAGCTACATTGTCATAAAAAAAATTTTATATATAGAATTTTGAGAGCTTGATACTCAAACTCGATGCAGGTACTTGATTTAAAACTGAATAGGAAATGCACCCTAGTTCTGAGCACAGAACAGATTGGTTACTCATATGGTGAGCAACCGCCACCACTACTGATAGACACCTCAACTCTTCTGTTAAGCTGCAGTAAAGTTTCTGAGCCTCGTCTTTCCTCCAAAAGACAATTCTACACCCCACATTCCACAGTTACATCGTCTCTCTATGGTGACCACCAGGCATCAGCTGCATTTGAAGGTCTCAAATGCCCTTAAATATTCTCAAAGATCCACTCACCATTAGGGGTTATGGAATGCTTTGGTTTAATCATCTCAGTAAATAAACTGCACCCAAAGGACCCTACCCACCGCCCCACTTCCTCAGTCCCTCCTTTTGTACCTCTCTGTGGTCCCCAACACAGCGGTAGATAGAGCTGAGGGTGTCAAAAACATTCATTTGGAAAGATTATCTAATAAGCAGGAATCACCACCTCATCTTTTTATGTTAAAATAATTTCAGCATCTTCATGTCCCTTTCCTTCCTTCCTGATTCAGCATGGACTTCCATACACAGCATCATAAAGACCGTGAAAGGGGGTCTGTCATATTTCATTTGTAAAACTTAACTTTGCTTGGGGCGGGTCACGGCGGCTCAGCAGGCAGAGTTCTCCCCCGATATGCCAGAGACCCAGATTTGATTCCTGGTGCCTGCTCATGCAAAAATAATAATAATAATAATAACTTTACTTGGCTAAGAGTTAACTTTCAAGAGACGCTATTCATTTCTCCAAACAGAGAAGTTTGACCACAGTTCAAACTATAATTCCCAAATAACCCAATTATAGTGCTAATGAAGAATGTTGCCTTATAATGATTTTTGTCAACAAGGCTTTGAGAGGTCAAATTCCTATTAATAATATATTAATTTTGAAACTTTATAAAGATGAGACAGCATGATTTTTAAGAACTTTAGAAAACATTCAAAATACTTGATAGTTAAATTGTGCCAAACATTAAAGCTGAAAATTCCTGTTCATTTGTCAGACATAGACATTTAACTGTACAACAGCCCCATAACTGCATGAATAGCTTTCCCCTGGGTCACACTGGGGTACCTAGCTGGAGACAAATGCACAACACATGGCTCAAAGTATGTACCCTCACTCACTGGTGGAAACTCAGGAAGGGATTGTCATCTAGTGGTGAGGTCAGGAAGTAAAAGATTTGGGAAAGAAACCTTTCAGTTTCCTGGACTCTTTACAATAAACCAAGATCAATGCAGTTCAAGATATACGGCATTTTTTGGAAAAGAAAAATGTAAAAAAAAAAAAAAAAAGGGCCCCTAGATGTTATTAATATATTTCCTATGAATCAATTTGGTGCTGTCGTTTCCCTACTTTGTGGCCCAAGTAACAGGAATAGTTGCTACTCAAAAAACTTTCTATAAAACTAAAAATTCACAAAGACAATTCTCTTACAGCCTACCAGAATGAGCAGAAAGAATGGTAGGCAAATGATCAGTTTCGACACCACCAAAAGAGTTTATAAAGCATTTCTTTACATATGGTACTAGATGGGGCCCAGGTGTGCTCTTTGTTGTGAAAAGGCTCAATCTGTGATGCTGTTATGATGAATAATAGAAACTATCGTGTAGTGGTTATTAAATATGTGCCAGATACTCTCATTTAAGAATCACAGGAACCTTAAATTCAGTTTAAACACAAGAAAAGAAACTCACATAAGTATGTCTAAGAGAAAAATCAGCAACTATTTTTCTTTTTGCATGGGCAGGCACCGGGAACCGAACCCGGGTCTCCAGCACAGGAGGTAAGAACTCTCCCCCTGAGCCACCGTGGCCCGCCCTCAGCTACTATTTTATCAGAGGTAAGCTGTGCGCCCAGATCCATCTGCTCCAAAGCCACGTGCAGGGTAGCTTTCCTGGGTTAGACAAGCAATGCAGAAACAGAGACGTCAAGCAAAATGGTTCTTGTGTGGCTCCTGAGTCCCTTGCTCTAATCAACAAAACTACAGAGGCTCAGAGAAACAACTCCCAACCTAAGGTGACACTACACAAAATGGAATTCAGCCAGCTAAGGAAAAAACCAGGAATGGATATGCAGACGGGGCAGACGTAAAATTAAATATTGACACTGCCTACACAGCAAAGGTTATGAAGAACATGGAAGTTTCCTGTGAGTGAAAATGAGATTGAGAAAACGGTCCCCTCCCTTATGACTAGCTGCAGAGAACTTCTTGGGAAGTTTCAGGACTGCCAGAAGGAGGAGGTGGCTAATTAGTGTGCTGGGGAGGGAGGCTATAAAAGGGGGAGGGGAGCCCTCCCGTTCAGTCACGGCTTACAGGCAGGAGGGCACCCGTCATCTGAAGGCGCCAAAGGAGAACTGACCAAGTGGTCACAGCCCTGACTGCCCCAAACACCAACACAGGCGCCCAGATCCCACTCTCAGAGGTTCCGAGGTTGCAGGTCAGCCCCTCAAATTTGCATTTAATTATCTTTGAAGTTCCATGGGTGACTCTGATACATAGCCAGGGCTAAGAAACATCGGATTCAACTAGTAGGAAGGAAGAAGATTGGGCATGACCAGTAGGGTTTGTCTGAGGCCTAAAAAAGAGTGATAATGTGGGATCTGAGTCAAAGGCCAATGGGGCATCCCAAGGAAGAGAACATGCCGCTACGGGAACACAAGCATTGTGATAATAGCTAATCAAAATGGGAGCATGTATTTTGTTTAACAAGCAAGTTTTTTCTATGCTTACACTGCCAGCCTCTTTGCTAGCTGCTGAGAGAACAAGGATGAGTAAGCCAGGCAGGGAGAAGCGAAAAACATGGAGTTAAATATCACGTGAACTGCCAAGGCGGAAGTGAGCAGAGAGGGCTGGGGGGACACAGCAGAGGGGCCCGTGGTCAGCCTCAGGCTCCAGGAGAGTTCCCTGGAAACAAGCCCGAGGCTGGTTAGTCAGATGGCCTGGTAGCTAAGAACCACAAAGGTTCAAATTCCAGCCCTAACCCTTCACTGCTTTGTAAACTTAGGCAGGTAACTCAACCTTTCTAGGCCTCAATTTTTTCATCTGTAAAGTAGAAATAAAAATAGTACCTATTTCAGGGAGATGTTATGAAGATTAAAGCTTAGAAGAGCGCCTGGCACGTACAGCAAATAATCATACAATTATTTATAATTTAATACATTATTTATAACTTTATATTGCTGAATAGAATAATGAATACTTATTCAACCACTGAGTGACTGAATTCAACAATTTATGGGTGAGGGGAATCAGGAGGAGGGGCGTTGAGAATGTGAAATGTCTGCAATGTCTGTGGGACACTCAAGGAAAGGAATCTTCTAGGCCCTTGTAGATGCCAGTCTAGAGACAGATCTGAACTGGAGATACAAACATGAGAGTCAGCTGATGGCTGAATCGTGGAAATGGATGAGATCATCCAACAAGAGAGTGAGAACCAGCAGAAAGAACAAGTCCTAAACAGCCCCAACACTTAGAAATCCGTAGAGAAAGAGGAGCCAGCAAAGGAAAAATGGAAGGAGCAACCAGTACGGTAGAAGCAAAACCAGGTACCTGTTAACCAGATAAATGAGAGGCCAAGGAACCAGGGTCAGCAAAGGTACAGGGGTGGAAACAGGAGTGGGGATAGGGTAGAAATGACACATTTTGCTACCACCTGAGCATAAACTGAGAGATGAAGATTGAGATACAATCAAGCTAGATAGTGATAAACTTCATGTACCAATTCAAGGCATAGGGGTGATTAAGAGGCTCAGGGAGGACTTAACCAGAACAGAGATCTGGCCAGGTGTACATACAGGAACAAGGTATACACACTGGAACAAGGTATGCACACTGGAATAAGGTATGCACACCGGAATAAGGTATGCACACCGGAACAAGGTATGCACACTGGAACAAGGTATGCGCACTGGAACAAGGAATACACACTGGAACAAGGTATGCACACTGGAATAAGGTATGCACACTGGAATAAGGTATACACACTGGAATAAGGTATGCACACTGGAACAAGGGATGCACACTGGAACAGGTATGCACACTGGAACAAGGAATACACACTGGAACAAGGGATGCACACTGGAACAAGGGATGCACACTGGAAGAAGGTATGCATACTGGAACAAGGTATACACACAGGAACAAGGGATGCACACTGGAACAAATTAAAGACACTTGACAAGGTATGCACACTGGAACAAGATATACACACTTGAACAAGGTATACACACTGGAACAAGGGATGCACACAGGAACAAGGGATGCACACTGGAACAAGGTATGCACACAGGAACAAGGGATGCACACTGGAACAAGGTATACACACTGGAACAAGGTATACACACTGGAACAAGGGATGCACACTGAAACAAGGTATACACACTGAAAAAAGGGATGCACACTGGAACAGGGGATGCACACTGGAATAAGGTATGCACACTGGAACAAGGTATGCACACTGGAACAAGGTATACACACTGGAACAAGGTATCCACACTGGAACAAGGTATACACACTGGAACAAGGAATACATACAGGGACAAGGGATGCATACTGGAACAGGTATGTGCACTGGAACAAAGTGTGCACACTGGAACAAGGTATCCACACTGGAACAAGGGATGCACACTGGAACAAGGTATACACACTGAAAAAAGGGATGCACACTGGAACAAGGTATACACACTGAAAAAAGGGATGCACACTGGAACAAGGTATACACACTGGAACAAGGAATACATACAGGGACAAGGGATGCATACTGGAACAGGTATGTGCACTGGAACAAAGTGTGCACACTGGAACAAGGTATCCACACTGGAACAAGGGATGCACACTGGAACAAGGTATACACACTGAAAAAAGGGATGCACACTGGAACAAGGTATACACACTGAAAAAAGGGATGCACACTGGAACAAGGTATACACACTGGAATAAGGTATACACACTGGAACAAGGTATACGTACTAGAATAACATATACGTACTGGAACAAGGTATGCACACTGGAACAAGGGATGCACACTGGAACGGGTATGCACACTGGAACAGGTATGCGCACTGGAACAGGTATGCACACTGGAACAAGGGATGCACACTGGAACAAGGTATCCACACTGGAACAAGGAATACACACTGGAACAAGGTATGCATACTGGAACAAGGGATGCACACTGGAACAGGGATGCGCACTGGAACAAGTTATACACGCTGGAACAAGGTATATGTACTGGAATAAGGTTTACATACTGGAACAAGGGATGCATACTAGAACAAGGGATGCATACTGGAACAAGGGATGCACACTGGAATAGGTATGCACACTGGAACAAGGGATGCACACTGGAACGGGTATGCACACTGGCCAGCTTATTCTGGCTGCTTGTGGCTGAGGTCCATTGTAGGAAGGATAACAATCCCCTGCCACCCCCAAGCTGTCCTGGCCTGCGGATATATTAGGTGACACGGTAAAAGGGAGGTGTGGTTGGAAATGGAATTAAGGTTGCTAATAAAGTGACCTTAAAATAAGGAAATTCTCCTGGATTACCCAGATAAGATCAATGCAGACACAAACAGTCCTTCAAAGCTGAAGGTGGAATCAGAAGAGAGAACCACAGAGACGTCAGCATGAGAAGGATTCGACCCACTATGTTGACTTTGGAAATGGAGGAAGAGAGCCATGAGCCAAGGAATGTAGGCAGCGTCTAGGAACTGGATAAGGCAAGGAATCAGATTTCCCCCTAGAGCCCTACTGACTCCTTGATTTTAGTCCAATGGGACCCATTTGAACTTCTGATCTACACAACTGTACGATAAAAAATTTGTTTTGTTAAGCCCCTAAATCTATGATAACTTGTTACGGCAGTGATGGGAAACCAATGCAATGTCCTTTAGAGGTAAAATATTGGAAGCAAAAAAAGAAAAACAATTAGAAGTCATTAGTGCACTAGTGCAGAGACCTGATAGCAAAGGTCTCTCCGGGGACACCAGGAGCAGGGAATGGAAGAGAATGGCACCTCTCTGAGTGTGATGGTCAGGTGCAGGTGTCAGCTTGGCCAGGAGATGGTGCCCAGCTGTCTGGTCAAGGAAGCACTGGCCTAACTATAACTGCAAGGACATTTTGTGGGCTTCAATCATTAGTCAGTTCAACATATGTATGGCTATTTACATCTATGATCATCTAAGGGAAGTGTCTTCCACAATGAGAGCGTCTAATCAGCTGGATTTCATCCAATCAATCCAAGACTCTTAAGGGAGAGATGACAGCTTCAGCAGCCAGAAGGAACTTTGTCTCTACTTCAGCCACCCAGCTTCTCCCGGGGACTGCATCGAAGGCCATGATGGGTGTTGCCAGCCCGTGACCTGCCCTGTTGTATTTGGACTCAGACAGCCCCACAGTTGCATGAGAGCTTTTTATAAAATCTCATATTTATGGACTCCTCCTATTTGTTCCCTTTCCCTAGCGAGCCCTGACTAATACACTGAGTACCTACTGTTTACCTGTTCTTGTGTTATCAGCACATTCCTATCAGATTAACAAGTAGGTCTCTTTATGGAACATGTATTTCAACAAAGTTTGGATATATCCCCATTGCAGAGAACTTGCAAAATGAATTGACTTGGAACCTCCTGACTAAGAAACCTTAAAAGAGTGGTCACCCATCTTCATGAACTTTTATAACTTCACCACAGGAGTTACCTTTCCTTCTATGAATACTCCCTTTATGTTGAGTTCAATATCATATTATTTTCAAAACTTTGACAAATGTTTCTCGAATTCCTGATTCTCTCCCCTACATTTCTCCAGAACTTAGAAATGCTTTGCCTATATGCTTGCAATACTAATAATTTCCTCTCTCAGGAGCCACCTTCTGTTTATTCTTTTCACGCAAAAAATTCATATTCAATACATAAAAATTAGAACACAAACAAGCAAAGGGAAAAAAGAAGGTAAATCATCCACACCCTAGAGATAATCATTTTTTTTTTACGTTTTCAGAGGTGTCTGAGAAATGTATACTAATATTTATGCCGTCGAATGTATTTTTAATGGAACAACACTCTTCCAAAACATTGTATTTTTCCCACCAGGCAACATAGCTTTCCGTGAATATAAATATACATTTCAAACAGACCTCTTGAAGGAAACTAGGTATTTCAACATAAGGATATAACATCATTTATTTACTCAGTCCTCCATTAAAGGACATTTGGCTTTGTTTTTCCTTTATCCCCCAACTTCTGTGATCTCCTTCATCCATTTTTTCATCCTACTGTTCAGTCATCACCACCTTTTGCTTTTATGCCAGCTATGCGGCAGTATGTGGCTCCTGCTTTCATGCCTGCCAGGGGTGGGTGCTCTGACTCCAGGCCGCCATATCTTCCCCGTCTGATTAACCACTCAGTTCTCTGGAACCTGTCTATCCAGCACTACCCTGCATTATATGAAGACAAAAGTCTGTTCAAAGCAGAACAAAAACTCGACCTTTGCCAATTATGTTAATAAGTAGAGACCAGTGAGATAAATATTTTTTTCAGGATATATCTGAAAAAAGTGTTATCAGTCTGAAAATTCCTCACTGCCGAAACTTTGGTTACAAAGGCTGCAAAGTTTACAGCTTTATCACTATTTATAGTTCGTAGCTCTGGGATTATTTATAATAAGGAAACCTCGCTATCTAATAGTCTTGACTCTCAATTGCAAGGAACAAAAACGTCAACTCAAGTAGCTTTAAATAAGTTTTTTAAAAACAAAGTTAAAAAGTTGTGTCACACACTGTTGAATCATTCTATTGATATTTCTGTTGGTCTCCAGTGTCATGGAGCAGCTAAAAGAAAAACCGAAGAATCGTGGAACTGTAACCCACAACAAACTTAAAAATTTGCTCTCTAGGGGGCGCAAGTATAGTTCGGTGGTTGAAGTCCCCCCTGCCATGCGGGAGACCCAGGTTTGATTCCCAGTCCATGTACTTCCCAAAAAACAAACAAACAAAAATAAGCCCAAAAAAAAAAATTCAACAAACAGTGCTGCAATAATGGGATACACGTATGGAAAAATAATGAAAATTTATTGTTTTATATATATGTTATATTTCACAATTTTTAAAAAGTTGTGTCAGACAACTTAAAATCAGATATGGTCGGTTCCAGATAGCCAGATGACATCAGGAAACTCTTTCGTGACCTCTTGGCTCTGCTTTTTATTGTGTTGGCTTTACTTTCAGCTAAGGAGCGTTCCCCAAGAAGGTAGCAACAGGCTTCTATACTTATAGCTCCAAGTCCAGTAAAAGATATTTCAGGAAAAATGTCTTATAACTGGCTGTGATTAGACTACTATCCATAGTCATGTATTTGTGTCTTCACCTATCCCTGTTGTCCAGAGGATAGCCAGGCTCCTTGAGTTAATTAAAGATAGATCACCAGGCCTCCAATGCTATGTACTAAGTGTAGTCAAAGATATTGGGTACAATTAACAGAAGGAGGGAAATGGATGCCATGTAAGCAAAATAATAGTCATCAATGCAAGAATGGAACCCTCCGAGATAGTGGGCATAACTTGCTGGGATCAAAAACCTCTCTGAAAAAAAATAATAATAATACAGATAAAAATTAAATAAATAATAGGAGGGAAAGAGTTAAAAAATGGGTAGATGGAAATACTAATGGTCAATGAGAGGGAAGGGTAAGGTGTACGGGATGTATGAGTTTTTCCTTTTTCTATTTATTTATTTTTCTGGAGTGATGCAAATGTTCTAAAAATGATCATGGTGATGAATATAGAAATATGTGATGATAAAAAAAAAACACCTCTCTGAGACTCTTATATAAGCTCTCCCACAAGTGATGAACAAAAGCACACTCAAATGCACAACATTTGGCATACAATACATCCGTGGTTCGGAAATTTATTTCCGGCACAGAGGCAGACTATAAAAGCACCCTTACAAAAACTTGTGTTTCTCACTCATTTTTCACGCAAAAGTTAAAAATGGGTATTTCCTGAACAATGAACAAAATAAATCCAAATTTTGCCCCCTCCCCCCCAAAACTACTCAAAACTAAATTTCAATCAAAAGTTTGCATTGTTTCACTTGAATAAGAAGTTAAAATTATGAAATGGTTTTGAAATAGAATTTAGATCATCTTTAATATTTCAGCAAATTTTCATTTTCATAGCAGCTAGTCCGGGAAAAGATGACTAGTAAAGATAAGCAACAGCAAAGAATCAAAGCATCTGTATTTCACCTTGATAGACAAATTCGTACCAAGGAACAAATCATATTCCAAGATTGGGCAGAATTCATGTTGTGCCATTTCCTTTGTCCTCAAAGCTATGAGATCATCTTTGGCAAACACTGAATCATTGATGCACTGACGTCACTAGGAAAGGATTAATAATCCATGCTTTAATTTAAAAGTCTTCCAAGTAGAAGCAACCTTCAAATGAGTTCTGCAGTGCTTCCAGAAGTTTGCAGATTTCTGCTCATAGGAAAATCAACTGACAAGGCCTAGTCATCCTGGACTCAAGCACACAGGGCCAGTTTTTCCAGCCCTGGAATTCATGTGAATATTACTTCCTCTATATTGGCAATTTGATCAAAACCAATTATCTATCAGGAAGAGTGTTGGGAAATAAAAATATACACCCCATTCAAATTTCATATACATGCACTCACACCCACACACATTTATATATTTGAAAAGTAAACCAATCAAGGGGTGCGCGGGTGGTTCTCTGGTAGAATGACTGTCTTTCATGTGGGAGACCGGGTTCGATTCCTGGACCATGCACCCCCCAAAAAAAACAAAAGAAAGAAAAGTAAACCAATAAAGAATGCCCTCCTGTCAAATGGTTCTAAGTGGGTTTTAAAATGAGGAACTTCAAAAATTCGACGTCTAGAAATTCAAAGAATTTCTGGCAGTAGGGAATTTCATTGTGGTCTTATTTCATGGCAAAATCATTTCTGAAGGTGGTGGTTCTGAGCCCTGATTCTGACTAAGCTGGCCACTTTTTACAGGGGTAGACAGGACTTTGTTCAAACTGTAAATACATAAATTTCACCCAATACTTTTTTTGGGGGGTGGGGCGCATGGCCCAGGAATCGAACCCAGGTCTCCAGCATGGGAGGCAAGCATTCTAACCACTGAACCACCCGTGCACCCCAATACTTTTTTTTTACTTTTTTTTACTTTGGCATGGGCAGGCGCTGGGAACCCCCCGATACTTTTTTCATCATTCATTCAAGAACTATTTATCGAGCACTTTCTATGTTCCACAGTTCTAGGTAGCAGGAATACAGGAGTGACAAGAGGGAAGACATTGCTCTCATGTAATTTATATTGTAAGATAGATTTTTTACTTAGCCTTTATGTGTGGATGTATGTTTACATAAGCACACACAGATATGTATGTGTGTACACAAACATACGCATACACGCTATACACACAAACACACACTGGGATGGAGGATTAATGAGCAAATCAATACATAACATAGAGCTATTGAGAAGTGCTCTGTGTTAGCACTCAGAGACTCTGCCTCAGCTCTCCATTTCCACAACGAGGGAACACTGTAGACTCATTCTACCCCTATTCCTTCCTGTCCAAACGGGTGAATTCCCTGAAGGTGTTAAGAGATGAGCGTGCATGACTCATTCCTTCTGACCTCCCCTGGTCTGCTCTCTGCCACACAGTAAGGGGGGGCCTGAGGTTACCTAGCTGTGCCAGGGATTGGGTGGGAAAGTCTGTCCATTTCAGGGGCAGAGTATTAGCAACAAGCCCTCTTGGCCAAAGATCTAAAACCATGTCCACCCATCAGTTTATCAGTAATAAGGCTGATATTTTGTTCACCTTGGCACCCTATTTATAAAATTCACCAACGTGACAGCAAAAATGGTGTTCATTTTTGGCTCCCTCGTAACCCCAAATCTATGAAGAAAAAATAAGTAGGTAAAGGGGCAGAGAGTGGCAGGAGTTATTTCTCTAGACTAAGTGATGAGGAGACGAGGAAACAAGGGAGCAACAGGAGGAAATGAGATTGTTTCTGAATCCTACACAACCCTACAAGCCACAGTAAGAATGTGGATCTGATTTGAGGTATGATGTTAAGCCATTTGAGGGCTTTGTACCGTGGCGTAGCAGATCTTACGTCATAGTGTAATTTAGCTTAGGCTCATTTTTGCGGCTGGGTAGAGAATAGACTAGACGGGATAAAGATGGAAGCAGGAAAATTAGTGGGGAGGCTTGCTTATTAGTCCAAGAGAGGGATAACGTGGTTTGGGTCTGGGTGACAGCAGTAGAGGCTGATATATTTTGAAGGTAGAGTCAAAGGCTATGACTGATAAACTGAACATAAGGGGTGAATAAAACGGAAGGGTCAAGGAGAACTCCAAGGTTTACAGCCTCAGAAAACAGATGGTGCCACTTTACACAGCTGGGAAATACTGAAGGAGGAACAGATGGTGGGGAGGACCCCACCCAAGAAGAGATGTTAAGTGGGCCACAGGATAAATGAGTCTAGAGTTGAGATCAAGACTGGAGTTTAAAGTAGGGATTCCCGAGAGTAGGGCATATTCTTATATAGATGCATATAGAATATAGATATGAGATCCCTTTATATAGAAAGCTTTATTCAGCAATGGCATTGCATGCAAAGCTTTTGCTTTACTAAAACAGTAAAACTAGATATGTTTCACTTATGCCTCATCTGGATTCAGAGGCCCACACTTTTCCTTCCAGTTGGAGTTTTACCTGGCAGAAAAACTTTGCTTGGACTTGGGCCTGAGCTTCAGAGAAGCCATGCTGCTTCTCATACATTGAGGTAATGCAATAGAATATTATAGAGAAATGAATGCTCTCCCAAATTCTAACTTCCAATACCATTTCAAAGATGCCAATAGCCTTTAAAGTTTCAAAAAAGAGTCTCCAAAAACAGAAAGACCAGGAGAGGCTATTCCAAGAAATCCCAATAATTTCCTACATTTGCATGCTAAAGAGATATGATCTAGCTACGGATATCCATGACCTGCTTCAGAATAATAGATGTACCAGAAAATCTAGAACTTCTCCCATTACGTGTGGCTTCTGTAGACAAGGCTGTCATGTTGAGTAAATCTAAGGTTTGGCCCAGGCTTTTAAATTGAGTAGGGTGTCTTTCTTATGAAGGAAATCCATTTTTCCCGGTGTATTTTCAGTAGGTACAGGTGCAAGGTCTTCCTTTCAGCTTTATTGTCTCTGAGCTTCCTAAAAAAAAGTGCTACCCAGAGAAGGATGATCCTATTCTCTTTCCTTTGTCACTTTAAGTTTTGGTTAAACTCAATGTAAATGAAGTCTGATATCCAAAATGGTGGTATAATTATAACAGCAGTGCATATTTTCTTTCATTTCACCAATGGAAAATCGTTTAGCTTCAAAGCATGAATGTGGGAGAAGAACTTTATATTGCCTAACAAGATACAACAGCTTTCCATGCCACCTAGCTCTTACTTAGTCTAAACAGAATATGACAACTTTTTTTTCTTAAGGGCGATTTTAAAAGGCATATGATTTTTAAGAAGAAAAAACAATTTTTACATGTTTGGGCCATTTAATAGATCATCTTAGGGCCATTACAGACTAAAACATAAAGTAAATCTTCATACTTCCACGGTAATGAACTGTATTTCCAGAAACTGCCATTCATTCATCCGTTCAACAAATATTTACTGAGCATGTACTATGTACCAGGTGATAAGGCTCTAGGATACAGCAGTGAGCCAAACACAATCCCTATACTCATAAGCTCATGTTTTAGTAGTAGAAACGAATTAGTAGGCAAATAAATATATGCTACATTTTCATGTAGGAACAAGTACTAAGAAGAAAAAATAAGAAGATGATCCCCACACTCTTAAGCTCATGTTTTAGTGGAAGAAACAAACTAGTAATCAAATAAATATATGTTATGTTTTCATGTAGTAACAAACACTAAGAAGGAAAAAAATAACAGTGTAAAGGGGTATAGATAGATTCAAGCTGTCTGCAAGGTGGAGGTATAAGGTGAGGAGTTGTGTTTTGGTTTCCTAGGCTGTTCGAGCAAGTATCATAAAATGGGTTGGCTCAAACAGTGGGAATGTGTTAGCTTCCAGTTTTGAAGCTAAAAGAAAGCCCAAATCAAGGCACCAAGACAGTGCTTTCCCCCTGAAAACCGTCAGGGACTGGTTGCTGGTACATGACAAGGCACATGGTGTGTCTCCTAGTCTCTCCTTTCTCGTCCAGGTTCTGTCAATGTCTCTCTCTCTCTCTCTCTCTCTCTCTCTATCTCATGTCTGAATTCATTCCACTTGTAAAGGACTCTGGTAACCGGATTAAGACCCAAGCTGACTGGGCTGGGCCACACACATCTTAACCGAAGTAACCTCATCAAAAGATCCTACTTGCAGTGGGTTCTCATCCACAGGAGCGGGTTAGATCTCAGGGCATGTTTTTCTGGAGTACACACAAGTTCAGACCACCACAGGTAGTCAGAAGAAAACTTCTCTAAGGATGTCACATTTGAGCCAAGATCTGGAAGATATGAGGGAGAACCAAGACTCCAAATCCTCCAACAGAATTCATCACTCCCTACTTTGTGCTTCTACTACATTTTATAGCTCTAGTCATTTATTTGGCAGCTATTTCTTGAGTAGCTACTATATTCCAGGAGCTCTATTATAGTTAATCCTTTTTCCGTCTGCCCTTACCAAGAGATTGCAATAATAGGGACCAGATCTCATCTTTGTACCTCCTTTAGTGTTTTCTATTGGGAGAAACAGTGTTTGATGGAAAGATGAATGGATGGATATCCCAAAACTAGACCACTTCCAGGAATCAAAAGTGTTATTTTCCTTGCTGCTTCCCCACTCCAGGTTCATCTTCTCTCAGGAGACAGCCAAGGTTACACACTTTCCTCATAGAGCACTCAGCATAATAAATCAGGTTCTGTCTACTGGGAAATAAAGGATTCGAGTAAAAGGAAATCTTTGATTAAAAATGTAGTTCATTATTCATCACTTTTTGCTAGACAGCAAACACAGAGGCCATAAACTTTGTCTTAACTCAATAATTCAAAGAGCTCCCCAAACACAGGGTAATATAAACCGACTCTTTTGAAACTGCACCCAACAAGCGACTCAGTCACAAATACACACAGTGTCACACTTGTGTGTAATGCTGTCAGTGTGACAATAATATTCAGATATCAAGGGCAAAATTAAAATGAGTTTAATAAACCTTTCCAATCTTCCGAATTTTAAAGAAGCCCACATATTCCCTTTTTTTCATGCATAAGTCGATGCTTCTCAGTGCTCAGAGAAGTCTTTTCAATTTAGAGGTATGGTTTGATAAATTCCTAGTCTCCTAGGGTGGAACACACAACCCAGGGAAATAATACCACTCATAACTGATTGATCAAAATTAGTTATAAAATGGTATTAAAGCTTGGAGACATCAATCCCATAATCACACTAGAAGTATACATGACATTAATGAATGTGCAGTTGAATTTTTACCAGCATCCGTCCTAAGGTATGAACCAAATACCTTCTCAACAATTTTTCTGCTTCTATAATCATTTGGTAAATTGTAGCAGTAATACACCTGTTTCCCCCTAACTGTTTTTTGGGCAATACAGATGCTATTCCTCACATAAACCCATGTTTCTGTTGTTTTAAAGATCAAACATCCTTTCACTTGAGAAGCACCGAGGGGCTGGTTTCCTTGGCAACATAATTTGCTTCTAGTTCAATGGAACATCGAGTTCTTTTTCACGGGTTCACTGCACTAAGTGGCCGATCCCGGTTCAGAGAGCCCCACTTCCTTTTCAAAGCACTATTTTAAAAGTCTGTTGCTAAGGTGTATTTATTATGGTTAAATGAACCTCTTAAATATTGATTTTAATGCTTTCAATTTTTTAAGCTGCTCTGCATTCAGGTTTTTCTTAAACACATAGGGCACAGCTCCCCTGCGCCTCTTATTCACCCACCTTGGCGCTATCATTTCCATGATGCAAATCCATTGGCGCGGTTATTGGTCGACTTTTTAACTGAAAACTATAATCATCTGACTGAATGAGGATGGGCTTGGAAAAGTACCACGATTTTCCTCAACTCTGATTATAGCAGTATTGTAACAGAGGGAATGCCCTGCTAAATTGGCCAAACTTTGACTTCTAGATCTACAAATGTTATTCTAAGGTGCATACGCCATGGTTGGGTTTCCATTAAAGGCAACAGCCCTTGAACCATTCTAGAAAATGTCCAGTTCTAATACAACATCTTCAAACCTAATAGGTCCTTTTCTATGCCTAGTCCCTCAAAATTCAATCTCTGTACCCTCTTCCTGGGATCCAGTGACCCATTCAGAATTCCACCAAGATTTTCCACCAAGATAAGAGATCTGTCTAAAGGATACCATACAAAGTTTACTCAGAAAAATTCAGGTGGATGAACTGAACATAACCCCTGGCTGCCTAGTTATTGAGTAAGTAACTGTTCAATAGCAAAATCCCAGTGAAACAGCATGCTGCTACAAAAGGGTGAGCAGAAGATTAGGATAACATCAGATAATGAAATTCAGAAAACAAACATAGGAAAGCAGCCTCTGAGAATGTCATGAACTCATCTCACTAAAGCTCTCTTCAAGTTTTAGAACACATTTCGAGACAGCGGCCATTTTGCAGAATGTATTAAGATGTACATTGTTGACATATTTGAACATATAATAGTGTTGGAGCACCTGTATTTGAATGCATATGTAGGATAACAAGTAGAAATAGAAAGAGCTATCATAATCGAAATAGAGTTGTCAAATTTGGGGTAGAAATGTTTTGTTCTTTAAGACTCAACTTCAAATGACTGCAAACAGAAGCTGAGGGCTCTCTCTAATTTTATGAGAGAGCCACTGTATCCAAAAGCGAATGAGCCAATTGCATAGTTCAGCTTGGGTGTGGAAATGGACAAGACATATCAGAGGATGATGCAAGGGCAGCTTAGAAGTAAAAAGGCAGTTATGGGCAAGACCAGGGATGTTGCTAAAGGCTGGTTTAGCCATTCTTGATTAAGGGTTCTGCAAATACTCTGATAAAGAAGAACTGATAGTTAATTCTGGGCATTAAAAGTCATATATATTTTGCTTTCAGTTTCACAGTATCGTGTAGTGGGTTGAATGGTGGCCCCCAAAAAAGAGATACCCATGTCCTAATCTGTGAAAGGGACTGTCTCTGGGATAAATTAAGGATCTCAAGGTAGGACCATCCTGAGTTATCCTGGTGGACGCTGAATCCAATGACAAGTATTTTATGATACGACGCACATGAAGAGTTTGAAGGCCACGTGAAGGTGGAGGCTGAGATTGGAGTGACGCAGCCAAGTCAAGGAATGTGTGAAGCTGGAAGAGGCAAGGAAGGATCTCTCCTAGAGCCTTCGAGGGAGCGCAGCCCTGGCAACACCTCAATTTTGGACTTCCGGCCTCCAGAGCTGTGAGAGAATAAATTTCTATTGTCTGAAGCTACCAAGTTTGTGATAACTTGACCCAGCAGTCACAGGAAACTCAACAAGTTACACATGTTCTACAAGAAAATGGAGCAGCCTCTCTCACGGGGTTCTAAAGTCAGCATATAAAGTGAAAACTGCATATATATGGTCTAAATTACCTTGAAAATTCTTTATGTGGCTCTGCAACTAGTCTCAAAAATATCCAGCATGGCTCATTTTCCCTCCAGCGTTGGAAACAGATCTCTGCTTCTTGGTGGAGTACCAGATGCAGAAGCTGGCTTGAGTTTCAGGAACACTTACAAAAGAAAAAAAAAAAAAACATAATCCCATATCTCTAACATTAGATTTACATTCAGGATGGGAAGTTCACAGCACAGAAGGCCCCACGGTGTTCAGATTACTGAGAGAGCAGCGGTTATGTTTCCTATCCCTGCTCACTTCAGAGTAAACGCTCATTGAGAGAAATGAGAAGGCCAATCCATAGGTCTGGGATAGACTGGGAATCTGTATTTCTAACATGCACTGGGCGATTCTTAGGACCAGGCCCGCCTGTGAATCATTGATTTAATCCGTGGGATATGCTTGGCACATACCAGTCATGTGGTGGCTTGGAGCTATGTACCTTGGAAAAAACGCACTTAATTTTAATCCATTCCTATGAGTGTGAACCCATTATAAATAGGGCTTTTTTTATGAGGTTACTTCAAACAAGGCACAGCCCAACTGAATCAGGAGGTGTCTTATGTTATTACGAGTGTCCTTTGTAAGCAGAATGAAATTCAGATAATTGGAAAAAGAGCTAGAGGAAAGGTCCGGAAGCCAATGGAGCCCAGAGAAGCCACGACAGGCAGCAAAATGCATTGTCACATGAGAGGAGAACCAAGGAAAAAAGGACTGCCAGCAGCCAGCCCCAGAATGCCACAGTCTTCTGGCAAAAACATGGCCTTGATTTTGTGTTCTTCTAACCTCAAAACCATGAGCCAATAAATTCACATCTTTAAAGCCAACCCAGTGCATGGTATTTGTTTTAGCAGCCAGGAAATCAAAACAGCTGGTGAGTACAAGTAACAAACAAATGAATGAATCAACGTTACATCCTGAGTTATGTACGTGCAACTGCTCATTTATATAACCTTGAAATTTTAATATGGATGGTAGCAGTGAGAGGAAACTAAAACAGCTGTGCTCTAGCGTTGAGGACAGTGGTGTGCTCATACCAGATGATATACAAAAATTTGTTCTGGACCATGAAAACAAGAGAAAGAAAAACTTTACACTAAGAAAGCTGAAAAGTGGGAGAGGAGTTATAAAAGTTAATTCAGTAAGGTTTCCTGTATATACAAAGAAACCATACAACTCAACAACAAAAGAACAAACAATCCAATTATAAAATGGGCTAAAGATATGAATAGGCATTTTTCTGAAGAGCAAATACAGATGGCTCAAAAGCATATGAAGAGATGCTCATTTTCACTGGCTATAAGGGAAATGCAGATCAAGACTACAATGAGATGACACCTCACACCTGTAAGAATGGCACTATTAAACAGTCAGGAAACTATAAATGTTGGAGAGGGTGTGGAGAAACTGGTACACTTATGCACTGCTGGTGGGAAGGCATAATAGCACAGCCACTATGGAAGACTGTTGAGTGTTTCCTTAGGAAACTAAATATAGAGTTGTCCTATGACCCAGCAATAGCACTACTTGGTATATACCCAGAGGAGCTGAAAGAAATGACACAAACAGACTTTTGCACACTGATGTTCATAGCAGCATTATTCACAATCACCAAAAGATAGAAACAAACCAAATGCCCATCAACATATGAGTGAACCAACAAAATGTGGTATATACATATGATGGAATATTATGCAGCAGTAAGACAAAATGACATCCTGAAACACATGACAAGATGGATGAGCCTTGAGGACTTAATGCTGAGTGAAATTAGTGTTCTAGTTTGTTAGCTGCCAGAATGCAATATACCAGAAACAGAATGGCTTTTAACAAGGGGAATTTAATGAGTTGCTAGTTTACAGTTCTAAGGCCGAGAAAATGTCCCAATTAAAACAAGTCTATAGGAATGTCCAATTTAAGGCATCCAGGGAAAGATACCTTGGTTCAAGAAGGCCGACGACGTTCAACGTTTCTCTCTCAGCTGGAAGGGCACATGGTGAACATGGCGGCATCTGCTGGCTTTCACGAGGCTCTACCAAAAAGGGGACTCTCTCCAAAATGTTTCCTCTTTTAAAGGATTCCAGTAAGCAACTCCACCTTCAGTGGGTGGAGACACACCTCCATGGAAATCATCTAATCAGAAATTACCACCCACAATTGGGTGGGTCACATCTTCATGGAAACAATCAAAATGCTCCTACCCAGCAATATTGAATGAGGATCAAAGGGCATGGCTTTTCTGGGGTCCACCACAGATTCAGACTGGCACAATTAGCCTGACACAAAAGGACAGCTACTATATGATTCCACTTTTATGATCAGCATAAAGGTATAATCAGAGACTTATAATATAGAATACAGGGGACTTAGAGATACATAGAAGCTAGAGATGGGTGAACCGTTAGCTAATGAGGTTGAACTCCAATGTAAGGGAATAAATAGGAGTGAGGGTGATTCTCTGGTGGGTCTATAAGTAATATTACCATATCGAAGATGAACAAGATTGAAAGGGGTTGAAGACTTCCAGAGAAGATGGCGGCTTAGTAAGACGCGCGGGTCTTAGTTCCTCCTCCAGAAAAGCAACTAAAGAAACAGAAACAATACGAAACAGCTCCCGGAGTCACGACAGAGACCAAAAAGACAGCGTACCCCATTCTGGAACAGCTGAACGGGCAGGGAGAATCTGCTGCGGTGAGATACCCAAGGGGCGCGCGTTTTCCCGGCCCGGGCGGCTGGCGACTGGGGTCCCCTCCACGCACGTGGCTCCCCGGTCTGACTGGGAACGTTGGATAGTGGGGCCCTCCCGTCACGCTTGGCGTTTCGGGCCAGCTGGGCAATTAGGACCGGCACTCTCCCAAGCCGCGGCGGCCAGCGACCCCCACCTCCACGCGCGGTTTCCCGGGCCGACTGCCGTGCAGACAGACGAGCGCCATGAGCACCACCTACTGGGCAGGAAAAGAAAAACAGAGCCCAGAGATTTCACAGAAAAACCTTTCAACCAGCTGGGTCCCACATCCAGGGAAATCTGATCAAATGCCCAGACACCAGCAGAAAATAATGGATGACGCTCGAAAAATTGAAGATATGGCCCAGTCAAAGGAACAAACCAATAGTTCAAATGAGATACAGGAGCTGAGACAACTAATGCTAAATATACGAACAGAAATGGAAAAACTCTTCAAAAACCAAATCAATAAATTGAGGGAGGACATGAAGAAGACATGGGCTGAACAAAAAGAAGAAATAGAAAATATGAAAAAACAAATCACAGAACTTATGGGAGTGAAGGACAAAGAAGAAAAAATGGAAAAAACAATGGATACCTACAATGGTAGATCTAAAGAGACAGAAGCTACAATTAGTGAACTGGAGGATGGAACATCTGAATTCCAAAAAGAAACAGAAACTATAGGGAAAAGAATGGAAAAACTTGAGCAGGGGATCAGGGAACTGAATGACAATATGAAGCACACAAATATACGTGTTGTGGGTGTCCCAGAAGGAGAAGAGAAGGGAAAAGGAGGAGAAAAACTAATGGAAGAAATTATCACTGAAAATTTCCCAACTCTTATGAAAGACCTAAATATACAGATCCAAGAAGTGCAGCGCACCCCAAAGAGAATAGACCCAAATAGGCGTTCTCCAAGACATTTACTAGTTAGAATGTCAGAGGTCAAAGAGAAAGAGAGGATCTTGAAAGCAGCAAGAGAAAAACAATCTGTCACATACAAGGGAAACCCAATAAGACTATGTGTAGATTTCTCAGCAGAAACCATGGAAGCTAGAAGACAGTGGGATGATATATTTAAATCACTAAAAGAGAAAAACTGCCAACCAAGACTCCTATATCCAGCAAAATTGTCCTTCAAAAATGAGGGAGAAATTAAAACATTTATAGACAAAAAGTCACTGAGAGAATTTGTGACCAAGAGACCAGCTCTGCAAGAAATACTAAAGGGAGCACTAGAGTCAGATACGAAAAGACAGAAGAGAGAGGTATGGAGTAAAGTGTAGAAAGAAGGAAAATCAGGTATGATATATATAATACAAAAGCCAAAATGGTAGAGGAAAATATTATCCAAACAGTAATAACACTAAAAGTTAATGGACTGAATTTCCCAATCAAAAGACATAGAATGGCAGAATGGATTACGACCCAGCAATACCACTGCTAGGTATCTACTCAAAGGACTTAAGGGCAAAGACACAGACGGACATTTGCACACCAGTGTTTATAGCAGCATTATCTACACTTGCAAAGAGATGGAAACAGCCAGAATGTTCATCAACAGACGAGTGGCTAAACAAACTGTGGCGTATACCTACGATGGAATATTATGCAGCTTTAAGACAGACTAAACTTATGAAGCATGTAATAACATGGATGGACCTAGAGAACATTATGCTGAGTGAGTCTAGCCCAAAACTAAAGGACAAATACTGTAAGGTCCCACTGATGTGAACCGACATTCGAGAATCAGCTTGGAATATATCATTGGTAACAGAGACCAGCAGGAGTTAGAAACAGGGTAAGATAATGGGTAAGTGGAGCTGAAGGGATATAGACTGTACAACAGGACTAGATACAAAAACTCAAAAATGGACAGCACAATAATACCTAAGTGTAATGTAACTAGGTTGGAACACTGAATGAAGCTGCACCTGAAATATGGTTTTTTGTTTGTTTGTTTGTGTGTTTGTATCTTTTGTTTTTGTTTTTTTTCTTTTTCCTTTATATATATATATATTATTAGTATTATTATTTTAATTCTCTTCTCTATATTAACATTCTATATCTTTTTCTGCTGTTTTGCTAGTTCTTTTCCTAAATCGATGCAAATGTACTAAGAAATGATGATCATACATCTATGTGATGATACTAAGAATTACTGAGTGCATTTGTAGAATGGAATGATTTCTAAATGTTGTGTTAATTTCTTTTCTTTTTTTTGATTAATAAAAAAAATTTAAAAAAAAAAAAAAGATTGAAAGGGGTTGTATAGACCTATGTGCCCCACTGACTCACACTAGAAATATGAATGAGTTCTTGTAAGAATTACTTCAAAGATATGATTCTTGTACAAAGAATGCTTAAGTCCAAGGTACAGGGAGGAACACTGCTATTGCATGCTATGGGTTATGTTCAAAAGGAAACCATCAGCACTACCACAGCAACAGCAGAGGTAAATAATGGGGGGAGGGACAAGAGTCAGGCGAGGTTTAGATTTCCTATTTGGTGAAGGTGTGTTTATTGGTTTTGTGTCTCTTGGGAATGATGAAATTATCTAAAATTGGGAATGTTGATGGACTGTGGACTTTGGGCCCTCTACATGATGCCCGATGAATGCAGGTGGCTGAAGGATGCACTGACAGAGAAGTAGATTGGTGAACGATGGCATATACTTATGAACGAAGGCTGTGCTCCTACAAAAAAGAACACTGTCATGAGGTATGCAACGATGTGAATGCACATGTGGGATATTTGGTGAGATAAAATAAGCCAGAAACAAAAGAACAACAATGGTCTGGTCATCTTTAGAAAATGCTTATAAGAAAACAGGGGCCTAGATTGTAAGCTTTTAGAGCAGACACATTAAGTCCGGATTTTGAGAGGCTGTTTTATATGTATTACCTGATATTTAGAGATAAGAACGAAGCCAGAGGACTTCCTGGAAGATGGCGGCTTAGTAAGACGCGCGGATCTTAGTTTCTTCTCCAGGACACCTACTAGGGGAGTAGAAACGATACAGAAAGCGCCCAAAGCCACAACAGAGATAAAAAAGACACCGTACCCCATCCTGGAACGGCTGGCTGGCTGAGAGAAGCAGCTCGGGTGAGATCGCCGAGGCGCGCGGGCCTTACCGGGCGGGGTGGCAAGCGGCCGGAGTTACTCCCTTCCCCCTTCCCGGGCCGGCTGGGAGAATTGGAGAGGTGGTCCCCTGAAACCAAGGCGACTGGCGCCCACACCACGCGCAGCCCCCGGACCAACTGAGAGAATTGGATCGGAAACCCCCAGGCCGCGGAGAACGGTGACCCCGTGACTCCCGGGGAACGTGCACTCTCTCGGGTGGGCCGCTGCCGCTGGCGCCCTCCCGCCACGCTTGTTGCCCAGGGCCGACTAGGAAATTCGGACGGGCTCTTTCCCTGGCTGCGGCGACCAGCAACCCTCCCTGCGTTCGGACCCCGGGCCGGCTCAAGCCGCTTCGGCTAGCGAACCCCCAGGACGGCGAGAGTTTTCCAAAGTTTAAGGTCCCACAGCACCTTTTACTGGTGGGACCCGCAGACAAACGTGTGCCACGAGCGCCACCTACTGGGCAGGATAAGAAAAACAGAACCCAGAGATTTCACAGAAAAATATTACAACCTTGCTGGGTCCGACACCAAGAGAAATCTGAATAAATGCCCAGACGCCAGCAGCAGAAGATAACTGTCCACGCTCAAAAGATTGAGAATATGGCTCAGTCAAAGGAACAAACCAATAGCTCAAATGAGACACAAGAGCTGAGACAACTAATGCTGAATATACGAACAGAAATGGAAAACCTCTTCAAAAATGAAATCGATAAATTGAGGGAGGACATGAAGAGGACATGGGCTGAACATAAAGAAGAAATAGAAAAACTGAAAAAACAAATCGCAGAACTTATGGAAGTGAAGGATAAAGTAGCAAACATAGAAAAAATAATGGATAGCTACAATGATAGATTTAAAGAGACAGAAGATAGAATTAGTGATTTGGAGGATGGAACATCTGAATTCCAAAAAGAAACAGAAACTATAGGGAAAAGAATGGAAAAATTTGAACAGGGTATCAGGGAACTCAAGGACAATATGAACCGCACAAATATACGTGTTGTGGGTGTCCCAGAAGGAGAAGAGAAGGGAAAAGGAGGAGAAAAACTAATGGAAGAAATTATCACTGAAAATTTCCCAACTCTTATGAAAGACCTAAAATTACAGATCCAAGAAGTACAGCGCACCCCAAAGAGATTAGACCCAAATAGGCGTTCTCCAAGACACTTACTAGTTAGAATGTCAGAGGTCAAAGAGAAAGAGAAGATCTTGAAAGCAGCAAGAGAAAAACAATCCATTACATACAAGGGAAACCCAATAAGACTTTGTGTAGATTTCTCAGCAGAAACCATGGAAGCTAGAAGACAGTGGGATGATATATTTAAAATACTAAAAGAGAAAAACTGCCAACCAAGACTCCTATATCCAGCAAAATTATCCTTCAAAAATGAGGGAGAAATTAAAACATTCTCAGACAAAAAGTCACTGAAAGAATTTGTGACCAAGAGACCAGCTCTGCAAGAAATACTAAAGGGAGCACTAGAGTCAGATACAAAAAGACAGAAGAGAGAGATATGGAAAAGAGTGTAGAAAGAAGGAAAATCAGATATGATATATATAATAAAAAAGGCAAAATGTTAGAGGAAAATATTATCCAAACAGTAATAACACTAAATGTCAATGGACTGAATTCCCCAATCAAAAGACATAGATTGGCAGAATGGATTAAAAAACAGGATCCTTCGATATGCTGTCTACAGGAAACACATCTTAGACCCAAAGATAAACATAGGTTGAAAGTGAAAGGTTGGGAAAAGATATTTCATGCAAATAACAACCAGAAAAGAGCAGGAGTGGCTATACTAATATCCAACAAATTAGACTTCAAATGTAAAACAGTTAAAAGAGACAAAGAAGGACACTATATACTAATAAAAGGAAAAATTAAACAAGAAGACATAACAATCATAAATATTTACGCACCGAATCAGAATGCCCCAAAATACGTGAGGAATATACTGCAAACACTGAAAAGGGAAATAGACTCATATACCATAATAGTTGGAGACTTCAACTCACCACTCTCATCAAGGGACAGAACATCTAGACAGAGGATCAACAAAGAAATAGAGAATCTGAATATTACTATAAATGAGCTAGACTTAACAGACATTTATAGGACATTACATCCCACAACAGCAGGATACACCTTTTTCTCAAGTGCTCATGGATCATTCTCAAAGATAGACCATATGCTGGGTCACAAAGCAAGTCTTAACAAATTTAAAAAGATTGAAATCTTACACAACACTTTCTCGGACCATAAAGGAATGATGTTGGAAATCAATAATAGGCAGAGTGCCAGAAAATTCACAAATACGTGGAGGCTCAACAACACACTCCTAAACAACGACTGGGTCAAAGAAGAAATTGCAAGAGAAATTAGCAAATACCTCGAGGCGAATGAAAATGAAAACACAACATATCAAAACTTATGGGACGCAGCAAAGGCAGTGCTAAGAGGGAAATTTATTGCTCTAAATGCCTATATCAGAAAAGAAGAAAAGGCAAAAATTCAGGAATTAACTATCCATTTGGAAGAACTGGAGAAAGAACAGCAAGCTAACCCCAAAGCAAGCAAAAGGAAAGAAATAACAAAGATTAGAGCACAAATAAATGAAATTGAAAACATGAAAACAATAGAGAAAATCAATAAGGCCAGAAGTTGGTTCTATGAGAAAATCAATAAGATTGATGGGCCCTTAGCAAGATTGACAAAAAGAAGAAGAGAGAGGATGCAAATAAATAAGATCAGAAATGGAAGAGGAGACATAACTACTGACCTCACAGAAATAAAGGAGGTAATAACAGGATACTATGAACAACTTTACGCTAATAAATACAACAATTTAGAGGAAATGGACGGGTTCCTGGAAAGACATGAACAACCAACTTTGACTCAAGAAGACATAGATGACCTCAACAAACCAATCACAAGTAAAGAAATTGAATTAGTCATTCAAAAGCTTCCTAAAAAGAAAAGTCCAGGACCAGATGGCTTCACATGTGAATTCTACCAAACGTTCCAGAAAGAATTAGTACCAATTCTCCTCAAACTCTTCAAAAAAATCGAAGTGGAGGGAAAACTACCTAATTCATTCTATGAAGCCAACATCACCCTCATACCAAAACCAGGCAAAGATATTACAAGAAAAGAAAACTACAGACCAATCTCTCTAATGAATACAGATGCAAAAATCCTCAATAAAATTCTAGCAAATCGTATCCAACAACACATTAAAAGAATTATACATCATGACCAAGTAGGATTCATCCCAGGTATGCAAGGATGGTTCAACATAAGAAAATCAATTAATGTAATACACCATATCAACAAATCAAAGCAGAAAAATCACATGATCATCTCAATTGATGCAGAGAAGGCATTCGACAAGATTCAACATCCTTTCCTGTTGAAAACACTTCAAAAGATAGGAATACAAGGGAACTTCCTTAAAATGATAGAGGGAATATATGAAAAACCCACAGCTAATATCATCCTCAATAGGGAAAAATTGAAAACTTTCCCCCTAAGATCAGGAACAAGACAAGGATGCCCACTATCACCACTATTATTCAACATTGTGTTGGAGGTTCTAGCCAGAGCAATTAGACAAGAAAAAGAAATACAAGGCATCAAAATTGGAAAGAAAGAAGTAAAACTATCACGGTTTGCCGACGATATGATACTATACGTCGAAAACCCGGAAAAATCCACAACAAAACTACTAGAGCTAATAAATGAGTACAGCAAAGTAGCAGGTTACAAGATCAACATTCAAAAATCTGTAGCATTTCTATACACTAGTAATGAACAAGCTGAGGGGGAAATCAAGAAACGAATCCCATTTACAATTGCAACTAAAAGAATAAAATACCTAGGAATAAATTTAACTAAAGAGACAAAAAACCTATATAAAGAAAACTACAAAAAACTGCTAAAAGAAATCACAGAAGACCTAAATAGATGGAAGGGCATACCGTGTTCATGGATTGGAAGACTAAATATAGTTAAGATGTCAATCCTACCTAAATTGATTTACAGATTCAATGCAATACCAATCAAAATCCCAACAACTTATTTTTCAGAAATAGAAAAACCAATAAGCAAATTTATCTGGAAGGGCAGGGTGCCCCGAATTGCTAAAAACATCTTGAGGAAAAAAAACGAAGCTGGAGGTCTCGCGCTGCCTGACTATAAGGCATATTATGAAGCCACAGTGGTCAAAACAGCATGGTATTGGCATAAAGATAGATATATCGACCAATGGAATCGAATAGTGTGCTCAGATATAGACCCTCTCATCTATGGACATTTGATCTTTGATAAGGCAGTCAAGCCAACTCACCTGGGACAGAGCAGTCTCTTCAATAAATGGTGCCTAGAGAACTGGATATCCATATGCAAAAGAATGAAAGAAGACCCATCTCTCACACCCTATACAAAAGTTAACTCAAAATGGATCAAAGATCTAAACATTAGGTCTAAGACCATAAAACAGTTAGAGGAAAATGTTGGGAGATATCTTATGGATCTTACAACTGGAGGCGGTTTTATGGACCTTAAACCTAAAGCAAGAGCACTGAAGAAGGAAATAAATAAATGGGAACTCCTCAAAATTAAACACTTTTGTGCATCAAAGAACTTCATCAAGAAAGTAGAAAGACAGCCTTCACAATGGGAGACAATATTTGGAAATGATATATCAGATAAAGGTCTAGTATCCAGAATTTATAAAGAGATTGTTCATCTCAACAACAAAAAGACAGCCAACCCAATTACAAAATGGGAAAAAGACTTGAACAGACACCTCTCAGAAGAGGAAATACGGATGGCCAAGAGGCACATGAAGAGATGCTCAATGTCCCTGGCCATTAGAGAAATGCAAATCAAAACCACAATGAGATATCATCTCACACCCACCAGAATGGCCATTATCAACAAAACAGAAAATGACAAGTGCTGGAGAGGATGCGGAGAAAGAGGCACACTTATCCACTGTTGGTGGGAATGTCAAAGGGTGCAACCACTGTGGAAGGCAGTTTGGCGGTTCCTCAAAAAGCTGAATATAGAATTGCCATACGACCCAGCAATACCATTGCTAGGTATCTACTCAAAGGACTTAAGGGCAAAGACACAAACGGACATTTGCACACCAATGTTTATAGCAGCATTATTTACAATTGCAAAGAGATGGAAACAGCCAAAATCTCCATCAACAGAAGAGTGGCTAAACAAACTGTGGTATATACATACGATGGAATATTATGCAGCTTTAAGACAAGATAAACTTATGAACCATGTAATAACATGGATGGACCTAGAGAATATTATGCTGAGTGAATCCAGCCAAAAACTAAAGGACAAATACTGTATGGTCCCACTGATGTGAACGGACATTCGAGAATAAACTTGAAATATGTCATTGGTAACAGAGTTCAGCAGGAGTTAGAAACAGGGTAAGACAATGGGTAATTGAAGCTGAAGGGATACAGACTGTGCAACAGGACTAGATACAAAAATGGACAGCACAATAATACCTAATTGTAAAGTAATCATGTTAAAACACTGAATGAAGCTGCATCTGAGCTATAGGTTTTTGTTTTGTTTTGATTTTACTATTATTACTTTTATTTTTTTCTCTATATTAACATTCTATATCTTTTTCGGTTATGTTGCTAGTTCTTCTAAACCAATGCAAATGTACTAAGAAATGATGATCATGCATCTATGTGATGATGTTAAGAATTAATGATTGCATGTGTAGAATGGTATGATCTCTAAATGTTGGGTTAATTTCTTTTTTTCCGTTAATTAAAAAAAAAAAAAAAAGAGAAGGGATAATTGGAGATGAAGGGATACAGACTGTACAACGGGACTGGATATAAAAACTCAGAAATGGACAGCACAATACTACCCAATTGTAATGCAATTATGTTAAAACACTGAATGAAGCTGCATGTGAGGTATAGGTTTTTTGTTTTTGTTTTTTTTGTTTTTTTTTCTTTCTATTATTGCTTTAATTCTTATTCTGTTGTCTTTTTATTTCTTTTTCTAAATCGATGCAAATGTACTAAGAAATGATGAATATGCAACTATGTGATGTTATTAAGAATTACTGATTGTACATGTAGATTGGAATGATTTCTAATTGTTTTGTTAATTCTTTTTTTAATTAATAAAAAAAAAAAAAAAAAAAAAAAGAACGAAGCCAGACAGGTTAGCGTCAAAGTAACTCAGAACACAGGGGTAAGGAAGACAGTGTCTATATTTTAGAACCACACATACTATTTGAGACCAGTGGAAGAAAGGTTTATTTGATTTGGAACTGAAATTTTCTGTACTGCATAATCTAACTCAACCTATCTGTGTAGCTCATTTGAACAACTGAAACACAGGGAGCACAGAATAAGAAAGAGGTCCTCTAATCCTGTACAGATTATTGTAATGCCTGGAAACATCCTAGAGTATATTAAGCAGATAATCAAAAAGTATTGGCAATGTACCCTGAGGGAGGGGAGCTGTGTCAAACTTTAGGGACACTCAAATCAATAGGTCATGCCCTCAATCATGAGGCTTACTCTTGTGAAGCTAACGTATGTAGCGGAGAAGCTTAGACTACCTATAGGCATGCCTGAGAGTTACTTCTGGAGGACCTCTGTTGTTGCTCAGATGTGGCCTCAGTCTCTCTAAACCCAAAACTGCAAGTGAAATCATTGCCCTCCCCCCATGTAGACATGACATCCAGGGGTGAAAGTCTCCCTGGCGATGTGGGAGATGACTCCCAGGGATGAATCAAGACCTGGCATCATGGGATCAACAATTCCATCCTGATCAAATGGGTGAAAAGAAGTGCAATTAATAAAGTATCAGTGGCAGAGAGAATTCAAATAGTCGAGAGGCTACTCTGGAGGTTGCTCCTATGCAAGCTTCAGGTAGACCTTGCTACCTATCATAATCTGCCAACCCCCAACTAAGACCATTCCAGCCAATCCTACAGAACACCTAGGGCAATACAGAAGATTCCACAAGGGTTCCATGCACTAGAGTAACTTTCCAGAAATCCACAACCTCTAGATGGGTCCCTGGTCCAGATGAGTCCTGAAACCTAGTGCAGCCTCTCTAGAACTTCAGGATAGTTCCATCTCCCTACCCCATATTAGTGACAGACTCTTCCAGTACCAAAAGTTTAGAATTGCCATAGCCCAAACAACTCCAACGAGAGTTATGGAAAGATCAAAAGTTATGGTGGAATTATTCATAGAAGATAGGACTTAACAAATGAATATGAATGCTAAGTCATTAAATTCATACCTCTTTTAGTCTCCAGCATTTAAGAACAGCTAGAAGTAAAAACCTAAAATTTTGAAATTGTAATCCATGTCAAAGTCTGAAATATGTCCTACAACTAATTGTGGTGCTGTGCCTAGAAATTTATAGCTTTTTTGTATAAATGTTACTGCTCGCAAAAAAAAAAAAAAAGAAGGAAAAAAAGTTGATTGTGATGATAAAAAAAAAAATATTTAAGCCCTCTAGCCTCCTATATCCTGGAGCAGCTAGAAGGAAAAATACGAGAAGGTCGTATGGTAGCCCATGACAACCTCTGGAATCTGTCCTGTAACCACTTTTTGAAGAGTGCTTTGAAAACCATTGCTTTTTTATTTCTTTGCTTTGTATGTATGTTATACTGTACAATAAAAAAGTTAAAAAAAAAAGTTAATTCAGTGAGGGAACTCTTTTCATCAATATGCTACAATTAGTACACAGCCCTAACAAGAATGAATTAAGCAAGGAAGTTTATTTTATGGCCCACTGCCTGGCATTCTAGAGCTTCTCCACCTTCACTCTTAGACACAGCTGCCTCCATCTCTTTCTTGAGGTGTTATGCTATCTCAAATTCTCTATTGAAGCATGTTTTTAAGAAAGTATTTTGTCACTTTATTTGTAAGGGTAGCATTAGCTATGGTAATAAATTCTGTACCTCAGTGGTTTAACACAACAGAAGTTCATGTTCTTCTCACATACAATCCAGTTTTTATTCAGGGGCCCAGAATGATGGAGATGCTGCTATCTTCCACTCAAACTCCAACGAGACCCTGGGTGTGGAACATCAGCCAGCAGACAAAGGAAAAAGACAATAAGATGATCACACAGAAGACGGTCCTAGCCCTGCCCCGGAGGCAGCGAACGTCACTTACATTCACATCCTGCTGGCCAGACCTCAATCTCATGGCCTCAGACAGACTGTAAGAAAAGCCACTCAGTGTTGAGACAGCCTTTTAGCAACCATTCCACGTTAGGGAGAGACAGAATGCATCTTCGGGGGACAGCTAGCTTCCCTATCCAAAACACTCATCCACCCAAAGGTGCTAATACTTGATAGCAGAAGGTACCCAAAGAGGATATGTGAGCAGAAATCAAAACATCAAGCTAAAAAAATAGGATTTGGATGGACTTTCAGGCATCTGATAATAGTGATGGGTTTCACTCATCTTTGTGCCCCTACAGCCTAAATCAGTGCTGACAGGTTTTCCATATTATATTGCTGTGGGAGAAAAGACATATAAGAAAGGTCTCAAAGTGGGTGGTAATCAAGTTGAGGATACTCTGCCTTGACCCCAGTGTAGTAGAAACTATGGGATGGCTTCACAAGTTCTCTTCACTACCTAAGAAAATGTGTTCATAATTATTCCTTCACCTCCTCTGAGTGAATTTTAATGATCTCCTTCTTTTAATAATTTCTGTGATTCTAACCTCCCAATGGTCCTACAGATTCAAGTGAATTATGACTAGGAGCTGCTAATTATAGTAATGAGATGTACGGAAACAAAAGACACAGGGAAAATTCATATATAATACATGTGAGAAAAGTGGGCCAAAGCCTCAATCTGCCTTTAGAGGCCCAATACAAGGAACACAGTAACTCGGTGAGGATTCCTAGAGCTTTGACGGGTTCTACCTACTCACACTTCGGTGGGCTGGAAGTTGGCACCCAAAGGAAACAAAGATTTTCTCTTTTCTCGATAGCTCCTCTTGGCCTGAAGTCGTTACAGCTATGAACTCATGATGTCAGTCACTCTACTGGCCACGTGACAGATGGAAAGAGCCCATTACAGTGAGCAAGACACACTCGAACAGCCCACCATCTGCTGTGTCGCATTCCCGCAGAAAGGAGACAAGGCAGCTGCTTATGTTCTTAATCCAGGGATAAAAATTAGCTTCACACTCTTCATTTCCAAAAGCAGAGACTCAGACCAGGGAAAGCCAACACTTAAGGCTCTTCATAAACTTTTATCTAAACATGAAGTGATTATTAATAAGTGCAAACTCCTTAAGGTCCTGGAAACTCAAAAACTGACTCCATGTTGCCTCTGAGATAAAAGAAGTCTACTCATGGGGAAGCCCTGGAAGGAAGCTGGCAGACCCTACCTTCTACGGCATGCTGGGGTATAAAGCAGATCACACACCTAAAGAGAGGAGGTCCAGTGAAAAGGTAAGAGATGTGAAGGAAGCAAAGCAAATTTTTACTTCCTCAGTGGTGATAGTCCTAAACGAAGTCCAAAACGTGGCATAACTGAGGGCATCCAAAGTACAAACTCCATGGAAGTGAGACTCAGGGATAAGACAGGAACAGGCAACTCTGGTGGTGCCAGCATTTATTGGTTAGTGTCAGGCTGGGTTCTGGTATTAAGCCAGATGTACAGTTTTGGGCAATATGCAGGAGCAAAATTGAGTTTCAGTCTGCAGTGATTGGGGGTTTTAGGAATAGAGTGAAAAGCAACATCGACTTCTCTCAGAAATCATGGCAAAATTCCTCTTTGTGGGCACCCTTGAAGAAGTGGGGAAAGCCCATGAAGTCGTCAGGAAGATGCTGATCTGTAGGCAAACGCAACTGCCCTCTGTATAATTCTGCCTCCAATATAGGCAAAAAGCAACAAATCTCAATGCCTTCATCACCCCAGCAGTGGTTAATGTATACCAGGTTCTTACTCTCGGGCTGGCAGATAGCAAGAGGCAGCATTACTTGCTAAACCAGGATTCATCTCAACAGCTACAGTGGAGACCTGGCCAGGACTAAGAACCATGAAGCGTTTCTAAATTAGCTGTAATATACTCCACATAACCTGTTGCTAAAAGCACCTATAGTTTGCTTCATATAATCTCAATTCACTCATTCAACTGCATCCATCCAACTCAAATATGTAAAGATTTCATAAATGTTTATTAACCACCTACTGTATGCCAGGCACAGGGTTCTAAGCACTAAGGATAAGTAAGTTAGTCAACCAAAAAGGCAGAGTCCCTGCCGTCACAAAGCTTATACGAGAGGGAGAAGAAATCCTGGTCTGCGCCTTTCCTCCCTCATGATTAATGGAGAAAACATGAACTAAAGACTTACATTTAATGGGGGGTGCCCATGGGATAGATCAAGTGCACAGGGGTGGAAAAGGTGCAATCCACAGTCTACTGGGGAGACCATGCATTTACAAAAGGTGTAAGATAGCCAGATAGGTGTTATAGCATGACTAAGAACAGAATATGATGGAAGCACCAAGCAGGAAAGGACTTAACTCTGCCTGTGAGGGTTGGGGAAGGTTTGTGACAGGAGATAATATTTGCAAGTTCCCTTCTAATATAAACAGGGCTTTTATCAGACCTATGGGACAAATCAAGACATAAAGGTCAACTTAGGCTGTGCCAAGGATGAAAAGATATAGCCTATTGAAAGAATGGCACGAAATTTGGTGGAGCTGCCAAATTTTAAAGCACTTAGCAGGTCCTAGGTACTGCCCTAAGGGACACTTAGAGGATACAAGGAGGGGAGGGGGTAAGTGGAAAAGCGTAAGTGGAGGACTCTACAACTGCAGAGTAAAGTGAGATCCAAATTATATTAGCACTGTGGGTAATAGGAAATCTTAAAATAATTATAGGCAGATGAACAGCAGGGTCATGTTTACATGTTTGGTAAGATAACTTCAGCCACAGCAGGGTGAATAAACTTGAAAAGGGAAGACCAGCTAATATGCTGCTCAAACGTATCAGGTAGGACTTGAACAAAACGTGGGTGAGGGAAGAAATGAAGCAGCATTACTAAACATTAAGACACAGAATAGATAACCGGTGGGCATGGAGAGTGCAGAGCGCATGAAAGACAGTCACGTCTGGGGAGCTGGAATTCTGAGTTCACACACCAGGTGTTTGACCCTGAACAAGTTACGTAACTTCCCTGGTCAGTTTCCTCACCTAACTAAATGGAGGTGTACTACGGCATAGGGCAATTGGGAAGGTTAAATTAATTTATATAGAGAAAGTGATTACAATAGGGGCTGGTCTGTACGAAGAGCTTTATCCATATTTGCTATAGCTGCAGCATGCATAGAGAGGGAGTTCTTGGGCCTGGCCACTGAGGGCTGTAAGAACATTTCAAAAAACAAAAAGTTGTATGAGCACCCACAAGAGGAAAAGACTCAGGAAAAGTCTCTTGGAGAGAATCGGAAAAAGACACGCAGGTCAGAAAGGGGAAGTTAGGTTGGTTTAAACTGGAGGTACATGAAGGTGGCAGAGTCACAAGAAGCTACCACAGATGAGTCCAGAGAAAGATCACAAAAGCTTCAGGACAATCCCAAGGGGCCTGCACCACAGTCAAAGAGCTTCGGGCAGCTGAGCCCTCCCAGCCAGGTGCCATATGTGGCCACTGGCATCCACTCCACCTTCTTCTGGTAATTCACCCACCTATTTCCTTTCATGGAATGACCTCTTCTCCAGTGGACCAGTCTGTGAGACTTAAATCAAGAGGATACGATGGACTGTAAGTGCTTGGAAATGGACAGAGGAGATGGTAGCACAATACTCCAAGTGTAACTAACAGTCTAAATGCAAGTATGGATGAAAGGGGAAGTCTAGGGTTGTGCACGTCACTACTAGAAGATAAGCCAGAGGATAAAACGTGGGACTTTATAACATAGAGAAACCTGTTGTGGATGATGTCTATGCTAAATTATACAAATATAGGAAAGTATGTACATGAACTAAAACAAAAGTGTATCACTATTACAAGGCGTTAACAACAGGCTGGTACAGGAGAGAAAATGCAATTAATGCAAACTAAGGACCACGGTTAACAGTAGCGATGCCATATTCTTTCTTCAATTGTAACAAGGTCTACACCACAGCCAAGCACCAATAACAGAGTTATATAAGGAGTATGGATTTTTTTTTCAGTTCAGAGCAATGAGGATGCTCTCAAATTGACTGTGAACCGTGTGATTATACCGAGAGCCACTGGTTGCACACTTTGGATGGATTCTATGTTGTGTGAATGAAACTGTTGGGAAGAAAAAAAAAGCTGTGGCTTGCCCTGATCAGTGGGTGGGCACATGGCCCAGCCTAAGCCCAACAGACACTGTCTCCCTGGAATCGAATCCCGAGGAGAGTGATGGAAAAATCGAATGAAGCTGGTATTAACGGACTCCAACCGTGGTGCCTAGAGCAGCCTGTTAACCAGTTCCTGCCTCAAGACTTTTAGGGCTACCTCATTCCTGGTCTTTCTGAGCCTTTCCTTCCCTCCTGTTGGCTCTCCCGCATTGTTCTAGTGAACTCTGTTTCGATTGAAATGAACCAGGGCCCATTTCTGTTGTTAGCCATCGAAGTTCTCTAAGTGATACATCGTAATACAAACCCGACAAATGGCTTTCCTGTCCATTTGCTTTCAGAATGAAGGTGCCAACAAGATAACAGAAGAAAGTCAGAAAATGACACTCACCGACTGGCAACAAAAATCACTACCTGTGGTCCGCCAAAGGTATGATGTTGGGACAAATCCCTTCTTTTTCTTACAGAAAACTGAAGCCAACTTGTATATCCTGTATTCAATGCATGATATGTAGTGACAAAAGATGTAATACGACCTAGAGTTCCTCCTTATGTCAATCATTTTATTAATCCCTTTTTTAGTTTTATGGATTCCAAGAAAGGGGTGCCATTTTGGGGAATGTGCTCTCCCTTCTAAAATAGACCCATCCTGTGATATTCCCTGACTCTGCATTCCCCCATCAGTATCTCACCACTGATGTAAGAACAAAGGAACCTTCTCAGATCAATCAGCCCGTCCATCTCTCTGCTCTGAACCCAACTGCTCCCTACACGTGCTCCTGTAGGATCAGGTTTCCAACCAACAATCCTCCCGGCACTGCCTAAGGCAAAGACCATCCTGAAGGCAAATCTCTACTTCCACCAGAAGTTTTCTGATTCTTCCAAGTTTTCTCTCCATGAGCACTGCTGCAATATCTTCACCTGAAATTAGACAAAGACATCCTTTCCCTATTGATGATTTCAAGTTTATACACTCACCAAACCACACTGAGTACCTTCCATGTGTTGGAATAAATGTAGGCAGATTGTTACATACCTGGAGGGAAGCGAATATTAGCCAGTTTTGTATCCTATGCCTAGCAGAGCACCTGCCCCAAGAAAAGAGACCCAGAAAGGTCTAATTTGCTTCACCAATAGGAAATGGACAAAGCAGGTGTCAGTGGCCTGTCCTGGTTAGTCTGTGTGAAGCAGGTGGGACTCTGGAGTCAGAAAGCCTGGGTGAGGACCCTAGCTTCACTCCTTCTATCTGACTTAGGCTAGTTAATGCACCATTCTAAAAGCCTTCATTTCCTCTGTAGTTTCCCGCTTCACAAATATATTAAGATCATTAAATGAAAAAAAATGCATGGAAATAATTCAGTACAATAACACATACAGTTTTTAATAAGTGTGACTGTACTGGTTCAGATTTTTTCATCACAAATTCTGGTGTGTAAGAAATATAATTTTATTTCCTTGAATTTAACTTAATTGATGCCTTTGAGTCCCCATGCTGCCCAATATGAAAAATAAAATTCAGTTAAATAGAAAAATAATTTCCCCTTGTCCCGCTCCTCTCTGGAGTTGTCCCTAAATTCTAGAGAGGCTTACACATCAGGGTTCTATGTGAAAAGCTTCTATCACATCTATGGCTTCTATCACAGTTCTGTGCCAGCTTCCTTCTCAGGACATGACCCATGTCATCAAGCCTTCAGACACAGGCAATGAATGGGGCTTCCTCAGATGGTTCCCTGAAGATGGTGATCCTCTGAGAAGTTGGCACAGCCTGGGCAGAGACTGTCCATGTCACATCTTTCCAATACAGAAGAGCCTTTGAGGTCTCAGGAATGTACTCTGTGCTCAGTGTCTGTGCCCAGGGAGGGAGCTCAGGATGCACTGCCAATCTGCAGGGATCCTCAGACTTTCTCCAGCTTTTGCATACCTAGGGGTTGGTTCTGCTGTGCAGCTGCACCATGATGGTGATGAGAATTCGTCCATGGGGCCATATCCTTCAACCTCATTGTGCCGTTTGCAGGTGTTTTGTACTCCAGAAAAGCCATGTTCTTTCATCATGATCCAATATTGTAGGGTGAAGGCCCTTTTGATTAGACTCTGTTCTCCCTGGAGGAGATTCCCCCACCAGTTACGGGCGTGACTTTTTGACGAGATTATCTCCAAAGAGACGGGGTGCTCCCGACTGTGGGTGTGGCCTTCTGGGTGGATGGAGAGGTGAGTCTGCCCAGTCAGGGTGGGTCTTGATTAGTTTACTGGAATCCTTTAAAAGTGGGAACATTTTGGAGACCGCTCAGAGCAGATGTAGGCAGTTGGAGAATAGTTGCTTCAGAGCTGCCAGACACATGGATGTTTGGAGATTCCTGGAGTGCCAACAGAGGGAGCAGATGCCGAGATATGGGCAGAGTCCAGCAGACATCACCATGTGCCTTCCCATGAGGTGCTGAGCAAGCCAGAACCCAGAGTTCTGTTCCAGAGGAGCTAAGTGAAGGCCCACAGATGCTTAGAGAGGAGACCACAGGAAACCGAGGCTGGAAGCAACAGACCCCAGGAGCAAGAGAGCAGCAGATGTCAGCCACGTGCCTTCCCGGCTGATAGAGGTGTCCTGGATGGCATCAGCCTTTCTTGAGTGAAGGGAACTTCTTGTTGGTGCCTTAATTTGGACATTTTCACAGCCTTAGAACTGTAAACATATAATGCAATAAATTTTAAAAAATGGCTTTTTTAAAAAAGCCATTCTGTTTCTGGTATATTGCATTCCAGCAGCCTGAGCAAACTAATACACTAATCCAGGACACCAGAAAATGGATTCTCTTAACTCTCATATTTCTAAAGCCAATGGCAGGGATCTGTTGGGTCCCCACGACCCCAGGAGTCAGCTCAAGGATGGAGAGGAAGGCAAGCAGGAAACACAAACACACGCGCGCGCGCACACACGTCTCTCTTGCTTTTTCTCTCCCTCTTCTCTTCCTTCCCCTGGTCAGAAGGTCTTTAGGTACTCTAGGGGAACTTGGGGGAAGGGAACCTGGAGGGAAACGGACTGGGAAGTGTTATAGGGAATCGTTCTGATTCATCACATCTTTCTCAGTCTTTCTGTTTTGCTCTTGTGCTTTGCATTTAGAAGATAAGAATACCCATTTCCTGTAGTTTGCTTCTGGCAACTCCTCAGGGGGTGGGAGTGGGGGGGGGGGGGGGCGCGGACAAAAAGCAGCCAGAGATGGTTAAGAAGGAAAATAAAAGAACAAGTAGGCCGATCCAGTCATCAAACTCTGACATGAACAAGGTAGAAGCAGGGTTGAGATGTTGAAATCCTCTTTGGTTCGTGTGTCTTGTGGAAAAAGCCACCTGTACAGCAAGTTTAGCCCCAGAGAAGTGGCATTCCACAACTCTGAAGCAAAGCCTGCCAGATACTGGGGGAAGAGAAGAGCCGGGCAGCTCTAGAGGGCAGGACATTCAGAATGAGAGAACAACATAAGCTCTGGCCCCTTCCCTGAGCCAAATATGCCTATGGATCTCAAATGCTTTCTACTGTTCTTTTACCTCCCAGATGGCTTCTGCCTGTCTCCCTTGTAAGTACTGAATTCCCCTTAACTTGGGGAGCTAATCAGCTGTTTGACTCTTTTGTGTTGCACTCACTCCCTCAATCACATGCTCCAGGACTGTTAGCTGCTATTTATTTTCCATCTACAGATGGCTTCATAAAAGCCATTTTCCTTATTCTGAAGAAAAGTCCAAATGGTAGCTGGATATTCATTTAAGATGCAAATCAGGTTATGCAGGTGGCATAAAATAACAGCAGGCTTTAAGAACCCCAAACAAGAAGTGGAACCGACACAAGCACCATGCACTTGGTGATGGGAGCACAACTTCTCCCACCCGTCTTCCTCATGATCACACCTCCACAGTAAGGTTGTCTGCTCCTACCTGTCCAGTGTAAGGAAAATTCTCAACAGTCTCCTTAACTCCTCTCATCATGCAGGCACACTCTGGACAGGGGCCTGCAGACTTGCCCTCCAAAAGGCCAGATACTAAATACGTTCAGTTTTGCAGGTCATATGGTCTCTGTTGCAATTCCTTGACCCTGCCATTGCAGCACAAAAGCAGCTATAGACAATACATAAATGATAGAGCGTGGCTGAGTTCCAACAAAACTTTATTTATAGACACGCAGATCCAAATTTCATGTAACTTTCACATGTCATGAAACATTCTTTTTTTTTTCCCAACCATTTAAAACTCTAAAAACCTATTCTTAGTTCACAGGCCATACAAAGCAGGCACAGACCAAAAGTAGCCCAGAGGCTGCATTTTGGTGACCTCTGTCTTAGATCATCACAAGCTGATAGACTAAATCTAAATTCTAACAATGAATGCTAGTACCATGTAATACATGAAAGGAAACTTTATTAAACCATCTCTTTTTGAATATATCATATAGGAAGAGGGGCTAGAGTTTACCTGTTTCTTTATAAACAATGCAAAATTATAAGATGAGCATCTATACACCATTTCAAATAGCTATTTTCAAAGACAAAATATGTAAGTGGAAACTCATTCATATTTGTTCATTAAAAGAAGTGTGAGCTGTTTCTGTTTGTCAATATTTTGTTGGCCTATGTTGAATAGGCCTGTGCAATCAAAGAAATTGTATTTCTTTATACAACATCTATAAAACAGAATTTTCATTCATTCATGAAAGCCTTGCTGTGACCACTCATTTTCAGTCTGAATTGGTAAGTTGACCATGCCCAGGAATTCTGCTCCAGGACATGAAGGCATAACTTACTTCATCACTGACAATATACTTGAGGTCTCCTTCCAACCTCCTCCCAATATCCTGCCCCCAAAAAAGGTGTTTCCCTGCTCTTTTCCATTTCTCTATGGTATTTCCTCCATAAAAGATGAGTTTTGATTTGAGAAGTTGGGAAAGGAAAGCAGAATCAGATTTGGAGTTTGCTATTTCTGCTGGTGAGGGGTAGGGAAGGGAGCGGAGACTAAGTACAGAATTACCTGTTAAGACCTCCCTAAGCCTGGGGGGGCCCAGGACAGTAGGGCTGGTGCCTTCCTTCCCAGCATGGAACTCAAGAGGCTGCAAGCCTTTAGGGGGTTCTCGTCCATCTTGGTCCCCACAGCAGCGGGAGAGGGAAGAGCTGGCGCGAGGCGCCTGGCTCAGCCCCACAAAGGCCGCAGGTGCAGCCTGAGGCAGAGGCCACCTGAAAACTTCTCGTTCAGGTCTGCCCTCCCCATCCCCTGCCTCCACCAGGCCCACAGGCCCAAGGATGCAGCCGCCACCGAGACCTCCCTCGGCGATGCCTAAGGACAGAGGGCAAAGAACAGATGACAATCACGACAATACCCCCCAGGGAGGGTGCCCCCAGGGCAGGGCCAGCCACAAAGTGCCAGGAGGTTACCTCACCCAGAAGGAAAACTGAAGGGGGAGTTTTCTGAATTCACTGATATTTACTCAAAAATCCAGAAGAGAATGAATTTACCTTAAATTGACAAGATCAGATATTTTCTGCAATTAGGATAGAACAGTGGCTCCAAACTTCAAAATCACAGAGGTGGGAGTGATACTGCAGTGGTAGTGGCGATAAAGCAGCAGTGACAGTAATACCTGTCATACTACAATCGCAGTGACAGTACTAGCAATGGCAGTGCAGTGGCTGCAGCAGGGACACAGCACTCGCACATGCAACCGTAATACTACAGCAGGAGTGATACAGCAGTAGGTATTGTGGTGGCAAATATTTACATGCATTAGTTATTATTTTATAATAAACTAACATTTATTGAGTACTTGTATTTGCCCAACACTGTTCTATGTTGTATAAAAGTGCTCATTTAATCCTTACAACAACCCCAAGAGACAAATTTTTATCCTCATTTTTCAGTTGAGAAAACTTAGGCACAGAAAAGGTTATACCCGTGAACAAGCATAGACTCAATGGATATTGGTTGGGTGGGTAAACGGATACATTACGAAGTCAAACCTCGGCATGAAATCAAACCCACACAACCTCACAAGACTGTGAGTATCCCAAAGGCACGGACAAAGCTTTTTGGTGCTCTGAATTTGGAAACCAGGGGCATTCCCCATTAGGGAAAAAAGGTTTTCAGAGGCTAACTTGTTATCAGCCTACCTTTCCAACCCCATAATTTCTTCCATCTCTTCCCACTAGGCTACGATGGGTTCTTCTACACTTCCCGTGACATGATGTTACCAGCTGCATCAGCTTCCAGAATGAGTTTTGGGAGGCGAGTGTTGTTGCTTTGCTTGCGTTTTGCCATTCTGCTCTGCAAGAGGTGAGGCTGAGGCGCAGTACCTGGCAAGGCTCAAACGTCTCTGGGCCATTAGACATCCAATTAGTCGATTAGAGCCCCCGGTGACTAGTGGTCCAGACAGCCTGCATTTGGCCTTGGCCCCATCTAGATTCAGCACCCTGTCATTTGACTGCCTTTTCTCCACGCAAAAGCCCTGAGCAGTACTTATTTATTTTATCACTAAAATGAGTTTAAGCTTTTGAAAATGGTGACTTTCCACCCAACCTCAGGAAGGATTTGTAGGGCCAATTAGGAAGTGAACTGAAGTGGTCTTCAGTCTCCCCTGAATGCGTACCTCCCTTTCTGTGAAGAGACAAACCCTGGGCCCTAGATCATCGTGCCATCTAGCGGCATACTCGTTTCTTCCACGGCCTCTCAATTTGCAGCGAGGATGCCCAGCCATCAGCTAAATTATTCCACCTCCCAGCCTATGAATTTCAATAAATATGCCATCTGTTCACCTTCTGTGTGGGAGTTCAGTCATCTTCCTGGCAGCAGTATTATTCCACCGCAATTACCTATGTCTTTATCACCTCTCATTGAGTTGCAGCAGCATCTCTGCAAAACCGACAAGTTTCAAACCACAATTTCTGTTGATAGGACGGTCTCTATGGTTTCCATGGAGATGATCAACTAGAACACGGAAAAATATCTACACTTGAGGTTGAGTGGGGGCCCCCCACAACCTGAAAAAAAAGGAAAGCAGGCTTTCCTTTGCACTGTGGAGTAGAAATGAGGAGCCTTCATTTCAGGCTGCCAGGTTTTGATCTGCTGAAATCACAAGACAGGAGAAAAGGCGAATGGAGCCACGTGCTGGAAGATGCAGAATCAGGGCGTGGGATCCATATCCAGCCCTGCCACGAAACACACAGCGAGGCCGTGTGCATGATCAGGGATCTTCTCTGGGCCTCAGTTTCTTCTTCTGTAAAGCGAGGAGATTAGAATAGAATGGGTGACCGCTGAATTTCCCTTTATCTAGAAATTGTTAAGATGCTAGCACACAGAGGACGGGAGCCCGTAGTGCAGCACATACCCAGAAGTTCCACTGACTCTCTGAACACCACTGAACTGCTAAGAAAAATCATAGCCAAAATTATAGGGAGTCAAAACCACCAGAGCAATGTGGATGCATTTCAAATTCTGGATTTCTGTTAATTCTATTTCCTGGCCTCATATATGGAAAGCGGAAACAAAGGCTTAAAGAGGCTAATTTACCAGGGTTGCCCCAAGAAAGTGGGGAGCTGGAGTTCAACTCATGCTGTTTGGTTCCACGGTTCAAGCTCTTACATGCAGTGCCATTTTAGAAGCCTTCGTGAAGAAAGTAGCATTTCAAGACAAACTCTGGAAGCACAGGAAGGATGGAAGGCATTTTTGAGGAGAGCCTATATGCATGTCTCATTAATACCCAGCATAAACTTTGCATGGGTTCAGTTCTGGCTACTTGCCATGCAATCGCCTATCCAAACAGCCTGAGTATAGCAGCAACAGCAGTATGCATTCCCCAAAAACATGTTCATTTTCTTTCTGGGCACATAATAACACTACCTTTCCCCAAATCCCCTTGCAGTTAGATCAGGAACAAGAATCTGGGTTCTGGCCAGTGGAATACACTCAGAAACAATGCACACTATTTGCATGGGGCCATAAAACACCATGTGTTTTATCTTCTCTCCCTTCCCTTCATGCAGCTGGAAGTGGAGAACTCAGTTCAGCAGTGCCACAGACCCAATCCCTGAGTCACCGCCTGAAGCCTCACGGAGAGCGGCACCATCTGCTTGGACTGTGGTGAAAATGGGAAACAAACTTCGATTTTATGTTCTACTGAGATTTGGAGGTCTTTTATTACAGCAAGTAACGACCAGTAGATTATCAACAGGAACAGTAATATGCCTTACTTTTCCCTGCCCAACACTCAATTCCCTCTCTTCTGGTGATCACACTTTCCTTCCTGAACATCAGTCCACACGATTCCTAAGGAATACCACCTCCCTATTCCGAATTGAGGCCTGTCAGCACATCCCAGCACCCAGGTCAGCCAAATGAGAGGCAATCCTGAGACGTTTTGCTAAAACTCTGGTGAAAGAGAAAGTCCTTTTCCACTGGGAATGCTCAGGTGGATAACGTGGAGCTCAGGGAGGTCACCACAGCAGAGAACCTGCCTTAGAATAAAGTGAGTCTGTGAGGCAATACAGCCAGGAACAAGATGGGGGAAAAGAAAGAGGGATAGAGAAGGAAATAAAAAGTAGGCAGAGGAAGAGAGAGTCCCCTGTGGGGATTGGAAGAGAGATCAGCCAGAGTGGGGAGGGGAGAACAGGGGGGACAGAGGGAAAGGAGAGACAGAGGATGAAGAGTGAAAGAGAGAAGGGAAAGGACAGGATTTACTGGGGTGGAAGGGGCTAAGGAGGAGAAGCAGAGATGCAGAAAGAGAGGAGAGAAGGGGAAAGGTAGAAGCGAAGAGGGAGGGAAGACGGAAGGAAGACAGAGGGAAAGAGAGGTGAGATTCTCATTTGAATCCCTGGATCCGACCTAGGCGAGTCAGTCTTACCCCTGGGATTCTCTGTTTTATGAGCCAATAACTTCCCTTTCGCATTTATCCATTGTAATTGGGATCCTGCCGCTTGCTACAGGGATTTTGTTCTCATATATTCCAAAACACCCTTAATAATAGATGAAACCAACACACAAATGTCCAAACATGGGCACATAATTATGTAATAATAGTCAACAATGACTAATTGGCTACCATCTACCAAAATGAGCATCATCAATATTCAAAGCATCTCTATAACCTTATCCTTTTAATCTTTCACGATTGACTTCTTCAGTTCATTCCTAGCCTGGGATTATAGGCTATTACGTTTTCTGGCTTGGTTCTTTATCTCTCCTTTCATCTTGCTCCCTATTCTAATAAATTATTCTGTCTTTATCGTCTCTTCCTGATAACAGCTCGTCTTGTTTCTGCTTTTCACGTAGTCATTTAGGATTCTGTAAGGGTCGCTGGTCCCTTCAGCCCCACATCTCACATTCAGCGCTGCCGTGCATCTACCCAGCCACAGCAGCTCCATCCCACAGGCAGTCACTTTAAGCTGCTGCTGCTCAAACCACCCAGTGTGAGCCAGTGGTGAGGCAAAATCCATTGTTCTGAATCTTCCTAATATCGTATTATCGACAGCAGCAGCAAAGGACAGTTGGCTTAAATTGAGAGTCCATGCTTAAATTTGAAAGGGCAAAATGAAAGGTGAAAATGTTTTCCCTGCAAAGAGAAAAAAGCAAAGGAGGTGTGTGAGAAAGAGTCGGAGGCAGCTAGTGGCGTGTGGATGTGGCACATGTGCGTGTGTCGGGAGGAGGGGGGTAAGGAAGAAAATCCAAGGACCCTGTTCTCGAATGGTCATCAGGAAATAAAACACTCTGGTTCCCTCTAAAGCCAAAAGAAAAAATGAAATGATTCTTGGAATATTAAAAAGCAAAAAGAAAAAAAGAAAATTTCCTTAGCCAAAAACCCAGGGGGGCACAAGTAGAGGCAAGCGTCACCCCCTTTCCTTCTAGTGAGAAGAGGCGAAGACACTCAAGGGGTTGTACTCCAGAGACTCATATTTATTTGTACTCCTGGGACTCATATTTATTTTCCCCAGATATTTCATATCCATTCAAGCAAACCGATACATATGACACTTGGGCACAAGGCCTTTTTCAAAGAGAAAAATCAGCCCAGCAAAGCTAATTTTCCTCATTCACCAGTCACCGCCCCCCCCCCCAGCCCCCCACACAAAGCCAGCGTCCTGCCATTCACTCACAGCACCCCAGCCAGGAAAGCGTTCAATGCAATCACAGAAGCTTGGGATTTTTCTGCTACTATGATGCATAATTTACTAACATACACAATTTCTGTCAACAGCAGCCTCGGTTTTTCATATATCAATGAATTTCAAGGCTCTGTAAAAACTTGGCTCTAGATAAAGGAACACTGTAGACAAAGAATTCAGATTTTTGTCCAAAGAGAAGTAAAAATTGTATTTCCTGTAGAAGGCTAAGTTTGTATATTTTTATCATTATGAAAACATTCCTGACTCTATTTAAGACCATCCACCCCTTCCCTTTTGGAACCCCCACTCCAGTGCCTAAGGGGTGAGGTAGCAGCTCAGCTGCGGAAGGGACAGGGAACTTGAATCCTTGCACTCTTATCGACCTGTGACATGCCATGAGCAACGTGAAAAGAAACTCAGAGACCCTTCTGTCTTTCCCTTGAACCTGCCCTATATCTGCTGCCTTGGGGTCTACCTGTCCCCTCTTTTATGCTGGGTAGTAGTCCTGTTTCCATCCCGCCAACCTAAACTGCCCACAGCCACAGTTCCCTGGTCCCTCCTACTCTCTTCACATCCACCAAAGACCCCAGCCCAGTCTTGCAGTGTCTGGAACTCAAGGCGGGGAGAATGAGAGAAGGCTGGCCCAGGCTTCTCCTCGCACACGGTAAATCAGTACCCTGCCTCTCCATGATATTTCTCCTCTTCTAAAAAGCTTGCACTCATTCATCAACCTTTGGGTCTGAGCTGTATGTCCTTGGTGGCCACAAATCCCTCTTTCTATGTTGTGGCCACCAGGACCTTTCCCTGAGCCCCGTAGAGTGAATGTGCGCCTAACACCTGGAACTAACGAGGGCAAAAAAAAGTGAGAGACGATTACAGTAATGTTATATAGAGGGCTATTAGTTTTATCTCTATCATTATAGCTTTTAAAAAAAAGATAGGTAGAAGTAAGATCTATTTTTCTATCAAAACTCCCTAAAGCATGGTCCTTTCCCCCAAAATCGGCTTTTTGTTGTTGTTGTCAAACCCCAGGTAACCACTTATTAAAGATAATTTGGCTCCATGTGCAAGGGCTCATCCATCCACAGACTTTAACCCCAGGCAGAACTAGCTCAAGTGCCTCCAGAAGAGCTAAAGGAGAACTTTTGGCCATTCCCTTTTTAATCTTGATAGTGGTGGTGATAATGATGATGGGCGATAACTGGTAATAGCAATTACTAACTGCCAAACCCTATGCATAAATCAATTTACTTCTCATAACAACACTCTGTGGAAGTCACTGTTATGGTCCCCCATTTTATGGATAAGGAGATTGAGGCAAAGAAAGGATAGGTTACTCACCCAAGGTTACACAGTTAGCAGGTGGCTGAGTCAAGAGTCAAATCCAAGCATTTGGTTCAAGAACCCACGATCTTAAATGCTCCACTCTACTATCTCCCTGTGCCCATTTAAAATAAGGTACCCTGTTGCACAATATTAGACAGAAAATTCAATTCCAGTGATACTTTCTGAAACACCAGCACCTAAGAAGGAAAGAAAGCTGGTGTAAGCCAACTAAAGAAAGCAGCGGATTATTTTGTGCAAAGCTTTCATAAGAGAAATCATTCCCTTCTGTGTTTATGGTCTTATGTCAAAAGAGGGCTATTTGGCTCTACTTCCTTGAGGCCTCTGGTTTTTAGTGGGTCCTGAATAGAGGAATCTGCTGGAGACTTTTCAGTGTTGCAACAAGCAGCCAATCAGACTGTTCTGTCCTACAAACAGTGGGAACAGTGACTTCACTCCTAATCAGTGTAAAAGACCTTGACACTGAATGAGCAAAAGCTTTTTGCACTCCAAAGAAGCAATTTTTTTTGTAAGGAGAAAAAAAAAATCAGTCAACTTCTTAAGTAGAAAGAACTCACCTATTAATCTTGTTCTGCTACTCTTGCTAATTTGGGAAACAGGAAAGTAGTCACACCCTTTTGCGCTCAAATTTAAAAACAGTGCACGTCATCAAAAACAAAGGACTTTATAAATTTGTCCTTCAATTGGTCGAGCCCTGCTACAAGTGACTCCTTAGGCACCAACTGATGGAGAAGAGAAGGTATTTCGTGATCACTTTAAACCCAGGTTTCAGTTCTTCACTATAAGGCAACTAAATTCCATTCACTGAAGCACAGAGCTCTTTAGGAACCTAACCAGCTGAAAATCTAAGTTTAAAAAAGGAAGGGAAACAACTATTGGCTTTGGGTCACTTTAACAATCCTTAATATTAATGTAGGGGGCCTAAGGAGTTCTCTTTTCAATGTTTTTATAAGACTGTGAATGTTGATTAATGGACTGGCAGACAGTGTCAATCCCAGACAACAGCTAGATAAATAGTTCTGTTTATCCATTTCCTTCTACTGATAAGTGCAAATCTGCCCTTTATTATTAAAATAGCTCCAATTTGAGGAAAAAGTAGGTGTAGAAAGAGAAAGCAAACTGATAGGTAGGAAATTACAGAAGACACAATAATTGGATGCTTTGCAGATTTGGAAAAATAGTGATATTAAAATTAAATTATGTTACAACATGAAAACAGTATAAAATTACAAAGTACTTACCAAGTGATTTGTGTTTGTTAAAGTTCTGCATTATTCTACTATCCTGCTTACCCTGTGCTAACTCTGTTTTTGTTTTGGGGAATAAGTATATGACCCCACATTTGTGATATGAGGATTATTTAAATAGGATTGTGCTTTTAAAAGACCTACATAGCCTTGGCTGCCATAGAAGAACGATTGGAGGGGTGCAATACCGGAGGAGTGGAGGAGGAAAGGAGCTCATGAGCTGTTACAATTATTCAACATCATGGCAGACCAGAAGGATGAAAATGGAGATAGAGTTGAGTGGATGAATTCAAAAAAATTACTTAGGCAGTAGCATTTCCACACGTGAGCGATGAACGGGATGGGGAGAAGAGAGGAGTCAAGGTTTCCGGCTCAATGGACGGTACTGGTGTATACTGAGAGAGGGAGCACTAGGGGAGGAATTGGTTTGTGGAATAAGATTAAAAGCACAATTTTGGAGGTGTTGAATTTCAGGTTCCTGCAAGACAAAGTTGACTGGATATAGACTGCCATCCTTAAGACCCAGGCGACAAACATTTGTGGATCCACCATCTACCAGACACTATACTAGATGCTAAGACAGAGCAGTGAAAAAGTTAGACAGCATCCCTGCCCTTGAGGGACTTAGAGTCTAGATAGAGAGAGAGGCGTTAAATAAGTCATCAGACAAATGAATAAATGGAGGTCCTGAGAAGGAAGCATTTTAAGATGGATGAGTACTAACGACAGAGCTCTCTATTGGATTTGGTAGCATAGAGGTCATTGTAATCTTGGACGAGAGTTGTCACAGTAGAACCCCAAAGACAGAAGCTAGATTAAAGAGAGTTGAAAAGAAAGCTAGAAAGTAAAGAAGTAGAGACATTAACTATGGGAAATTTGTTCAAATAGTTTTGCTGAAAAGTAGAGCAGCAAAATGAAGCATTTCTAGAAAAGGACATACAGTCAAGGGAGAAGTATTCAGAATGGATGATTATAAAGCATGTTTGTATGTTACCGGGAATATTCTCTAGCAGAAAGGGCAAAAGTGATAACGCTGGAGAGAGGGAACTTTGCATGAACTAAGTCAATTTAAGACCAACCAGAAAAAAATATTAAAATCACAAGGCCTGAGGGTTATTCTTTGGGGAAGTAGTATTTAGAAAGGAACACTGGGGGCCTCTGAAGTACAGATAATGTTTTGTTTCCTGATCTAGGTGCTAGTTAAATAAGTGGGTTCATTTTGTGAAAATGTATCAAGATGTATATTATGATATGTGCATCTTACAAGTCAATAAAGTTTTTGAAAGGCAAAAGGATTGGAAAGGAGGAAACAACTTTTTGCATTTTTTGCAAGTGACATGATTGTCAACATCAAAAACTCTAAAAATTCATAAACTATCATAAATAAAAGGAAAGTTTCACAAAATAGCTGCGTATATGAATACTATTCAAGTCAACCACACCACAATTAGAAGATATTTTTTAAATACACCATTTAAAATAAAAATTAAAAACTATAAAATATATAGTAAAAATTTAACAAAATATGAGTATGAACTGGATGGATAAAATTGTGAAATTTTACTGAAAGATATTAAAGGAAAACCAAATAAAGCAAGATACGTGTTAACGAAGAGGAAGATTTGACTTTGTAATGATGTCAATTCTCCTCAGATGGACCCAGAAACTCAGTGAAACTCCATTCAAAACCCCAGCAGGATTTTGTAGAAGTCTGCAAACTGACTCTAAAATGCACATGAAATAAACAGTAAGGGGCCAAGAATAGCCAATCACTTCTAAAGAAGAAGTAAAGGAAGTACTTGTCCTACCATGTATCGGGTTTATTGTAAAGCTCAGGAGCTCCTGTAACGTATCTCAGACAGTGTGATAGCAACACAGGGACGACCTGACTCACCAACAAGCCCAGAAACAGACCATTCCATATGTGGGTCTTTGCTCTATGACTAAGGTGCCCATTTAGTTTATCATCCAACCTGGGGAACTATTCGTCCATAATACGTTAGACCAACAAATGTAAACCATTTTCTGGGCAAATGAGGATGGATATTTGGTATATCTATGACAGAGGTGGCAAGAGAACAAATGGAAGAGTTGGCTTTTGATAGAAACAGAGGCACTTAATCAACAAATGCAGGTGGGAAATGGAGTATGGATAAAGATATCGGTGTTTATTAGATTTGATGATGGGTATTTGACCTACCTTACTACTTTTATTTTCTCTTGAATCAATGTCACCAGCTGAACATGAATGGGAAAGGAGCATAAGAAGCTGGGAGTGAGAGAAGACAGTGAAAGTTTTCTGCAGGGTGGAAGAGTAAATAAACTAAGGATGTGGAGTAGGCTTGCCAGGCAGCATTAAATTTCACATTGGATTTATGTCACGAATATGTAGATCAGTGAGCACAATTATTCCTTTTCTCCAGCAATATTTAGCTGCTTAAATGATTATAAAGACAGACTGAAATATGAACTAGGTAAAAAGGAAAGTAAGGAGAATAGGCAGATCATAAGCATGTGGGAGGTCAATGGATTAGATAGAGTCTTGATGAAGTCAAAAATCGTGGGGTAATAATTCTAGAGAGGGGAAAAGGAGTGCGTGTCCGAGAGCAGGCTCCTTACAACAGATGTCAGAATTGGTGCTGTTTATTGTTGATACAAGATCTAAGAACCCTGGGAGTCAGGGATCTGGGAGTAATATTATTTGGGTCACAAAATCGTAGACTGGAAATGTTAGAGCTGAGGTCCAGAGAGGTAAAGTGACTTGTCAAAGGAAGAAAAAGAAAATGTTTATTGATTGTGCCAGGAACACAGAGGTGAACGATGACAAACGTCCCTGGCACATTTCTGAAAAGGGATCCTTTCTTCCTGGCAGTTGTGATATCTCTGTCACTCATTTCATTAACTCACAAGTCAAGCAGGAGAGGCAAGAAAAGACACATTTCTTTTTTTGTTTCCAAATCATTGTGGGAACCAAATAGGAATATTATTAATAATAACGTTACTAAGTGTTTGCCATGTACAAGCATTGTGCTGGCTGCTTTGGTGATATTGCGAGGTGATACATAGCTGGCCTCTTCCTAAGAGGTGTATTGAGTCTACTGGGAGAAATGGACTCCCACAAAGAATTCTATGACAAAGAAAGCCAAACTGATAGCAGGAAATGCTGGCGAGGGTGCTTAATTCTGTATGTGAATGACTGCTGGTGGCTAAATCCTCGAGGGTGGGCTCGGGCTTTAAGCCAACACTCTCATCATCCTAAATAAACATTGAGTGAGTGTGGGGGCTACATAACCCAGCTTCTAGATAAATCTTCTAACTGCTTCTAGACTACCACTCCAAACCCCTCCTATACAGCAATTCTGAACCTCCTGCTACAGGTTGGCAAAAATCTAATGTTCCCTGTGACCCATCACGAGAAGAGGGAGAGAATTTCAGGTGCATTCTTGGATTCTATGCTGATATGAAGGGAGAGGGTTGGGCTGAAAGAAGAACTGAAAATTCAGATTACTGCAAAATACCAGGTTTTGGTGTCAATGGATATTGGAATTTCTTGTTTTTCTTCTTCCTCAAACCAAAGTTGTTCGGATTTGGCAAGCCAGTGTGAGGACGTGAATTTGTGTGAAGTGTGAACATGTCGTCGCTGAGACTGATTTCACGGCCAGGCACACCTGAAAATCAACCTATTATGCCTTAGTCACATCCCTGTGTTTGAAAGGCAAGCTGCCCCCAGAACTGTTTTCTTTTTTCAGGCACATGGTAGCAGGGCTACAACTGTTGAAATGAAATTTCCAGATCAAGTCTAGGGTTTCCCAGAGCTGGCATTTACATCACTGAGCCAAAAAACAGCCAAGAAATATTGCCTTTCACTTGTGGCTTTTTAGGAGAAACGTTCGACATTCCTTCTGTCATCATACTGAATGTTTTAAAGATTTTTATCATCACCTTCATTTTTACTGTAATAATAATCACTGACTTTCTTTCCTTCTTTCTTTATGAAGATAAAAAGAAAAGGCACATAGAAAGTATGTTATATTTCCTTTTTAAATTATTTGGATCTGTATACTTTTATACTTAGATTGTGGATGTTAAATTTTCCCCAGACCCCTGATGAATGAAGAATAGAGCACGGTGTTCCCAGACCCCCAGAGCCAGGCTTAGGCAGACATATTCACAACGTGTGCCCATGTACCTAGAACTTTCTGCTCTCATCACTCGGCCTGCTCAGAGACTCCCAGGGATTAGGAATCTACTCAGGAGTTTCCCGAATACTTCCAACGAGGTTTCTGCAACCACAAACCTAAATTCTCCTTCTGACTGCTCCTTAGAAGTCTGAAGACCCAGGAATGCGCCCTTGTAGGAACGAGGTGGCCATAATAAGCAAAGGACCTCGTTCTGAGCGTCCGTCACGGTTTAGCAGGGGCTAAGAGGAAAATGGGGCCGACCTTTGAGCTCTTATTTCCCAGAAAATTTTTTAAACCCACAGGTGCCAAGGTAACACCCCATGCCTAACAAATCTGAACTTCTGGGGGTAAGGGTCAAGCAGGTATATTTTTTAAAGTTCTAAAGGAGATTGATACGCAGAGCCACATTTGTGAAACACGGCCCTACCTTCTTGTACCAGAAAGTAGGGCCCCTCAATTTCACAAAAGATCCATTTGTCTGGCTTCCTCCTTGATTCTAGACTTAAATGTAGGAGTGGGGGAGTGAGAGCTTTTCCTCCTCTGAGGTACAGGTAAGCACGCCAACGAGATATCAAACATGATATGAAACAGATAAAAGCTGAGCGCTAGGCTTCACTCAAACTGGGCTCCACTGGCTTCTTGCAGAAAAAGCCCCAAGGGCCAGCTCCTGAGGAAAATCTACTGGTTTGTTTGGGACACGGAGTTTTGACTGACACAGCTTTGAGACCAGGGGGTAAGTGACAGAGAGGTTTGCTGAGAGTAAGAAAGCGAGGGATCTTTGGAGGACCCTTTCCCCCTGCAAACCCAGGCAGAAGAGAACTGGGTTCTGCTCTGTTTGGATAACTGGTGGATGAATGCTGAAAGGAAATGGCCTGGTTTCTCCAGCTGTAGCAGAGACACAAGATATTTCTGTTCCTAAGCAACAGGCATTGCTCTGATTGGAATAATTCAATTCCCTATTTCCCTTTCGGCTCAGCGATTGCTTTCTACCCCTGCAGAACAGAAGCTTTAAAGGGGATGCTTCCCCCCTTCCCCGATATCTCTCACACACAGAGACGATAATTTTCTGAAAGACCAGGTCCTGTTCATTTTGGATACAAGGAAAGGAACATAATCTAGAATGCCATCTGTCATCCTGAAATAGCCAATGGCGGCATTATTTTTACCAGGCAATTATCAAACAAATGGAGTCATTTAAAAGAGTCACAGCTGTTCCTGGGTGCTATCTCAGTACAAAAATGACACAGTACATGCTGATTTTGTTTTCTGCTTTATGTCTCTTGTACACCAAGGCAGTGATAATCTCTCAAACGCCATCAGAACACAAGTCAAAATGCATGATGCACGACTGAATCACTCGGGCATGTTATGCTGGTTACATAATCAGAGTTTTGCTAAATGTAGCTCTCGTTTAGAAAGTGAATGCAATGAACTCCACATTTCAGAGGGGGATGTTAGGACGTTTTAAATCTCACAGAAAATATCAAGGTCCTCCTGGTTAGATGCAGCCTAAAAGAATTAGTGGTACTCATGGGTACATGTCTGCTAGCATTTTTAACAAAAAAGGAAATACTTGTGAAAAATCGAATCCTATTTCCCCATTAACCTCCATCATAAAATCAGAAAGGTATCCTCCTGAAATAAATACACCTAGTAACCTAAGCCACACGTACAAACACACACATGGACAAACACACACAAGCAGAAACACACAGGCAACTCTATCAAAAATTTCTCTTTCATTTCTTATTGTAGTAAAATACAGACAACCCAAAAGTTGCCATTTCAATCACTTTCAGGTGTGCACATTACTTACCCTGCCTCTGAACCCACTTCCCATGTTTGAGAAATCCCCCAATCTAATGAGGCATTACTCCCCTTCCCACAACGGCACTGAAAATGCCAGACTTGCTTTTCCAGCTTCCGTTGCAGCTGGGACAAAGAGACACGATCTAGACACCCCCATCAGATAGGACCACCCTGGAGCAAGCAGATCACCCAGCACTCCCTCTGGGGACAGAGGTACTGCAAGAAATAGAGTTCCCGTGGCAGCAGGGCTGGCGTGGACATGCAGCGTTTAGCACCAACAGTGCCAGGGGTGCACACCACAGCCTAGCAGAAGCGTCCACCAGACCAGCTCTGCAAGCTGACATGGGCACTGACCCTGGCATCATAACCCCAACCTGGTTCTTGAGCTTTTCCACATTCTTTTTTAAGGACTCATTTGCTTCTTAAATCAACCAGCACCGGTCTTTATTGCTACAACCAAGAACCTTAAGTCAGAAAATATTTTCTAATGTTTTGACCACGTGAAAGCCAATAATATGCTTGGAGATTTTATCTTTTGAAATTTTCTAGCTCTTTCCCTAATTCTGGGTTTTATATTATAGGCAACCAAACCCACAGATATTTTTCTAATCTCTGAAAATTCTACGCTTCCTCTCTTGCAGCTAAGAATATACCCAAAGTAGGAAGATAAAAGCCATAGAAGTTACAAGTTAACCCAGTTACTTTCTTATAAAGCCATTCCCCAAGGAACTGAGAAGAATCCAACATCTACATGCTAAAGTCACGACCCTCTGGCATCAGTCTATACGTAGGTAGACCTCATCATTTTCAAGTAGTGCTTCTCTAACTTTAATGTCTTATACATCTCGTGAGAATCATGGTTAAATGCAGGTTCTGATTTAGTTGGTCTAGGAAGGGGCCTGAGAATCCACAGCTCTTACAAACTCCCATATGACGCTGATTTTGCCAATCCACAAATGCACATTGGGTAGCAAGATTTTTTAATATTCAGGTATTACCCATAAAGCCCCAACATAAGTCTGCCCAAGGGAAAAAAAAATTGAATGGCTCCTCCAGTTTCTGGAACTCATCTCCTTTAATTTTTCTTTTAATTCTATATTTAGGAAAACTAGACTAGAAAATGGCAATGTATTTCATTATCTGGCATACGATATGGAAAACTTCTTACTTGCAAAAGGTCAGGACATATAAAACAAATTAGATTTTGTTTCATGGGTTGTATAAATGTAAATTCTATAAAATAGCCTATTTAAAACAAAGACCACTTAGGCTTTCAGTTCAGATCCTTCAGAGTAAATGGAATTAGTCACCTCTACTCCTTTCAGCTCCTAAAAATTCCCATGGGACGGGACTTTAACTTTTTTCAAATGTAAATTAAAATAAGGCTTTTCTTTGAATCACAGTAAACTTTGGGTAGGAAGGGGAGGAGAGGAGTGTCTTTTCTCAGGTATAGGGACAAAAGAAGAAATATTCTCTGCACCTCACTCTGATGTAGTAATGCATTTTAGATGATCTCATTGTCTTACCTTCTCACTCACTCGATGGGGTTTTAACAGGAATGTCTTCAGGAGGGGAAGACTGTGCTTCTTTCAAATATGAAAGAAATTGTCTTGCAAAGTATGGTGCACTTAGAGTCCCTATTCCCATCCTCTATAAAGCCCATACACCACTTTACAGCTTTTATCCCCCAAAATTGGCCAACATATTTTTCTGAGCATTAATCGATACAGTTTCTGAGGTAGAACATACTCTAGATATGTTTATTTATGGATAATCCTCACTAGACATACCTAAAATTTCAAAATACATTAAGAAAATTAAAAGTAGGCCAACAGCCCCTTATGTACTTTTATTATTATTATTATTTTATAGCTCTAGAAACCACTGTGGTTGCCTAACTGTGGTAGGTATTCCAACATGGCATCCTATCCTTCTAATAATATGATGGCCAAATTGGATTAATAATCATAAATAGGAAACAGCTCATTAATTAGAGACATCTTAACACTTTGCTTGTGAACACTGTACTATTAATCTCCACCCATTTTGTCCGGGTCTATTGCCTCATTCTCTACCCAGGTGAAAAAAGAATTTTTAGCATGAAAATGCATCAAATTTTTGTTGTCATTACATGGTATTCACAAAAGTGATTAACTTGCTATACTAAGAATTCTAAAATTTAGATAAGACAGTTATAGGCATGAAGATGTGTATGTTAATAGAGAAAGTTGGAAATAATCCACATTCTTAACAAGAGGGGAATATTTCTGATTTATGCATGACATGAACCATTATACCTCAATGAATGCTATAAAATACATTAAAATGTTTATAATTGAATTAAAAATAAGGTACTGAAATGCAAATGCATAAAAAGTAATGATAAATCAGGGGGGAGCTGCAAAATGGTGGCTTAGTGAGGTGTGGAATTTAGTTTGTCCTCCAGAGCAGCTAGTAAATAGCCAGGACCAGTACAGAACAACTGCTGGGGGACATCAGTGACCGGACACATAGTGTACACCAGTCTGGACCAGGTGGAACTGCTGAGACCCCACACAGAGCTGTAAATTCCCCCAGCCACGGAGGCCAGTGCCCCTTTCCAATGCGCATGGCAGGCTGGTTCCTTGAGGGGAAAGGAAACAGACTTCACTAGCAGCAAGGTAGTAGCTCAACCAAGCTATAATTGCAGAAATAATTAACAAATTCTGACTACTGAAAACAGACCTCCAGCACAGATAAATCTGGAATAAGCACTAAAAGAACTGGGAGTTTTTGCCCCAGCAGAGAGGGCACAGGGCTGATGGTGGGCGTAAGGCTTTATTAGGCAGACAACACAAAATACTGGAAAAGGGCTGGACCCCAAGCAAAGGGGGCACATAGAGCCTGGAGATACATAAGAGCCATGTACCAGCTTAAGCTCTCGATTGACAAACCTGAAATGCAGGGGTCTGGCTCTGAAAGGGCTTTTTTTTTTTTTTTTTTGACTCCTTAACAGTTTATGAGCTAGAACTGGAAGCACTCTCAGGCTCCAGCACTGTCCCAGGCAAGGGCGGAATTCAGCTTGTCTGAGAGACAAAGTAACCAGCCAGGTGAAAGGAGTGAATTCCCTAAAGGCTGTACCTTCCCCAAGAAAAAGGGTGTGGGGCCCAGCTGAAGTGGAATCCCTCCTTCAAGGAATTCAGGCCCCAGGGACTGGAAAATGAAGCAATTAAAGCCATCATATTACCTTACCTTTGTCTCAACCATGCCCCTGACAGTGAGAGTCTGCTGAAATTAAAGGTACCACATCATTTCAAGCTGTTGGGAAGCCACAGGCAGACAAGTGCCATATGCTGGGCAGGAGAGGAAAAGCACAGAGTCTGGACGTTTCATAGAAAGTCTGACAACCTGCTGGGTCTCACCATCAGAGAAAACAGATGCTGGTGACTCTTTCATCCAGAGCTGCTGGTCTGTCTGGTCTAGTAAAATCTGACTGGGGTCTACAATATCTGAAGAGACCCTCCTCAAAAAAAAAAAAAAAAAAAAAAGACTCCATATAGGCAGGGCAAGAAACAGAAAAACAGGAACTGAAAAATTCTGATCAGTTAAATAGAATCTGTGCTAGAGGTCTAGAGTAAGATGAACTGAATATCAAAGAATAGAGAACAAAGTTATACAGCAAAAAATCCTAGGTAAAAGGGTGACAACAACTTCCAGAATAAACTATTTAAGGAAATCAAATGCCTAGACACCAACAAAAAATAACGAGTCACACTAGGAAAACTGAAGATATGGCCCAGTTGGAGGAACAAACTAACACTTCAAATGAGATACAGGAGTTGAAACAACTAATGCTGGAAGTCTAGACATATAAAATCTCATCAAAAGTCAAATCGATGAATTGAGGGAGGCTATAGACATTGGGTGAACAAAAAGAACCTGAAAGTCTGAAAAAACAAATCACAGAACTTATGGGAATGAAAGTCACAATAGAACAGAGGAAAGAAAAGAACAATGGAAACCTACCACAATGGATTTGAAGAGGCCGAAGAAGGGATTTGTGAACTAGAGGACTAGACATCTGAAATCCAACATACAAAAGAAAATATAGGAAAAGAATGGAAAAATATGAGCATGGCCTCAGAGAATTGAATGACAACATGAAGCGCACAAATATACGTGTTGTGAGTCCCAGAAGGAGAAGAGAAAGGAAAAGGAGAAAGACTAATGAAGGAAATAATCACTGACAATTTCCCATCTCTTATGAAGGACATAAAATTACAGATCCAAGAAGCGTGGCATACCCCAAAGAGAATAGATACAAATAGACATATTCCAAAGCATTCACTAATCAGATTGTCAAATGTAAAAGACAAAGAAAGAATTTTGAAGGCAGCCAGAGAAAAGCAATCTATTACATACAAGGGAAGCCCAATAAGTCTCTATGTGGATTTCTCAGCAGAAACCATGGAGGTGAGAAGACAGTGGTATGATATATTTAAGATTCTAAAAAAGAAAAGCTGTCAACCAAGAATTCTATACCCAGTAAAACTATCCTTCAAAGATGAGGGGGAAATTAAAATATTACTGAGAGAATTTGTGACTAAGAGACCAGCTCTACGACAAATACTAAAGGGAGCACTACAAGCAGGTAGGAAAAGGCAGGAGAGAGAGGTCTGGAGAACAGTGTAGAAATGAAGACTATGAGTAAAGGTAAAAAGAGAAAAAATAATTAGACATGACATATAAAACCCAAAAGAAAAAATGGTAGAAGAAAGTACTGCCTTTACAGTAATAACATTAAATGTCAATGGATTAAGCTTCCCTATCAAAAAACACAGACTGGCAAAATGGATTAAAAAACAGGACCCATCTATATGCTGTCTACAGGAGACTCATTTTAGACCCAAGGACAAAAATAGGTTGAAAGTGAAAGGTTGGGAAAAGATATTTCATGCAAACAACAACCAGGAAAGAACAGAAGTAGCTCTACTAATATCTGACAAATTAGACTTCAAATGTAAAACAATTAAAAGAGGCAAAGAAGGACACTATGTATTAATAAAAGGAACAGTTCAACAAGAAGACACAACAATCATAAATATTTATGCACCAAACCAGAGTGTTCCAAAGTATATGAGGCAAAGACTGACAATACTGAAAGGTGAAATAGACACATCTACCATAATAGATGGAGACCTCAATTCTCCACTCTCATCAATAGATAGAACAGCTAGACCCAGGATCAATAAAGAAACAGAGAATTTGAATAACATGATAAAGGAACTAAACTCAACAGATATTTACAGAACATTATACCTCACAACAGCAGGATACACATTTTTCTCAAGTGCTAATAAAAAATGGTACCAAGTACTATATCAGTAATAGAGCTTGCTGTTTTCTGGGATTTTTGTTTTTACTTTTTTTTTTGATGGAATGTGTTAGATGTCTCCATAATTTTTTCCAGATTATTGCAGAACCTGGAAAAGCTATTGCTGTTATTAATGTATAACATACTGCTATTGGTCTTTTTATATAAATACATACATGCACATATATAATTTGGATTTTTGGAAACTTTAGCTGTGCTGTCAACTTTAGAAAAAGTATCCCAGTTGTACCATACTGAGTTGGCACTGTACAGAAATTAACAGCCATAGTGGTCTAGAAGCATTAAACTTAATTTTTTTTCCTTTTGTACAGGGGTAACAGACTGTATTAAATGTGTAAGGTCTTATCTACATGGGTTTGATTACAGAAATTAATAAAGTATTCTATAAATAAAAAAGTAATGATAAATCTATGGTTTTGGATATAAAATATACAAATATATAATTTGTAACAAGTACAAATAAAAAGGTACAGGTGGGACAGAAGGATACAAGAATAGTCTGTCTATCTATTGAAGTTAGGTTGGTATTAAATATGATTGTCATAGATTTTAGATGTTAATCATTTACTCCATGGTAACCATAAAGAAAATATTCAGAAAATATATTCAGAAAGAAATGAGAAGTTACTCAATATGATACAATACAAAAAAATTAAATATGAAGGTAATCATTGTCAGAAGACCTGAGGGAAAAAAAAGTATGACATACAAAAACAAAACTGCAAAATGTCAGAAGAAAATCCTGCATTATCAGTAGTTATTTTGGATATAGGTGGATTAAACTGTCCAGTCAGAGGGCAGGGGTTGGCAAAATGGAGTTTTTAAAAAATGACCAAACTATATGCTATTCACAAAAGGCCAATCTTACATAAAAAGACATAGGTAGGTTGAGAGGGAAAGAATGGGAAAATATATACAATGCAATTAGTAAACAAAAGAGAGCTGGGGTAACAATACCAATGTCAAATAAAATGGACTTTAAGTCAAGAACTGCTATGAGGGACGAAGAAGATCAGTATATACTGATAAAGAGGTCAATTCAACAAAAAGACATAACTATGAATACACAGGCACCTAACAGCAAAGCCCCCAAATATATGAAGCAAATATTGACTGATTTGAAGGGAAAAACAGTTGGTTCTGCATTAATGGTAGGAGACTTCAAAATTCCACTTTTAAAGTGGATAGAATATCTAGACAGAGGATCAGTAAGGAATCACAAGACTTAACAATAGTCTTAAGTAACTAGACCTAACAGAAATATAAATAACACTTTACCCACAATAGCAGAATGCGTATTTTTTCCTAGTGCACCTGGATCATTCTCCAGGATAGGCATATTTTAGGTCCTGAAACAAGTCTTAATGAATTAAAAAATATTGAAATCATAAAGTGTATCTTCTCTGACCACAATGCAATTATACTAGAAATGAATAACAGAAGAAATGGGAAATTCACAAGTATGTGGAAATAACACAATGCACTCTTAAACAACCGATGAGTCAAGAAAAAATCACAAGGGAAATTAAGAGGTATCTTGAAGTAAATGAAAATGAAAATACAACATGCCAAAATTTATGGGTTTCAGCAAAGGTAGTGTTGAGAGAGAAATTTATAGCCCTGAATGCTTACATTTAAAAAAAAAGAAAGATGTCAAACCAGAGAACTAACTTCAAAGCTGGAGGATACAGAAAAAGAAAAGCAAATTAAGCCTAATGCAACCAGAATGAATGAAAGAACAGAGTATAGAGCAGAAATAAATGAAATAGAAAGTGAAAACACAATAGAGATAATAAAACCAAAAATGGTTTTTTATAAAGATCAAGAAAACTGACAAACCTTTAACTAGACTGACAAGGGGAAAAAAGGAGAGAGGGCAAAAACAAATAACACCAGAAATGAAAAGGGGGGAATTACTACTCACCACACTGAAATAAAAAAGGACTATAAGAGGATACTATGAACAACTACATGCCAACAAATTAGATAAACTAGATGAAATAGACAAAGTTTTAGAAACACAAAAACCACCTACATTGACTCAAGAACAAATAGAAGATCTCGACAAACCATAACGAGTAGAAATAATCAAAAGCCTCCCAACAAAGAAAAGCCCAAGACCAGATGGCTTCACAGAGGACTATTACCAGGCATTCCAAGAATTGACACCAATCCTGCTCAAACGCTTCCAAAACATTGAAGAGGCGGGAACACTCCCTAACTCATTCTGTGAGGTCAACATCACCCTGATACCAAAGTCAGAAGACACTACAAGAAAAGAAAATTACAGACCAATTTCTCTAATGAATACAGATTGTGGTAGTTAGATTCTGTTGTCAACTTGGCCAGGTGAAGGCACCTATTCTGTTGCTGTGGACATGAGCCAATGGTACGTGAACCTCATCTGTTGCTTATTACATCTGCAGTTGGCTAGGAGGTGTGCCTGCTGCAAAGAATGATGTTTGACTTAATTGGCTGGTGCTTAAATGAGAGACTCAACATAGCACAGCCCAAGCAGCTCAGCATACCTCATCTCAGCACTCGCAGCTCAGCCCAGGCCTTTGGAGATGCAGAAAGGAATCACCCCGGGGAAGGTTGTTGGAACCTAAAGGCCGGAGAGAAGGCCAGGCGCATAGGTTACCCTGAGCCTTCTTATGTAAGAAAGAACCTCAGTGGAAAGTTAGCTGCCTTTCCTCTGAAGAACTAACAGAATAAATCCCCTTTTCTTAAAAGCCAATCCATCTCTGGTGTATTGCATTATGGCAGCTAGCAAACTAGGACACAGATGCAAAAATCCTCAACAAAATAGTCACAAATAGAATCCAACACATACTAAAAGAATTACACATCATGATCAAGGGGGGTTATCCCTGGTATGCAAGAGTAGCTCAACATAAAAACAAATAATTAATATAATACACCACATTTAAAGAATGAAGAGGGGGAAAAAACACATGTACTTATCTTAATTGACACGGAGAAAATATAACAAAATCTAGCAGCCCTTCTTGGTAAAAACAAATAGAAAAGTAAGAATAGAAGAAAACTTCCTCAGTATGATAAATAGCATAGAAGAAAAATCTACAGCAAACATCATACTTAATGGTGAAAGACTAAAAGCTTTCCCTCTAAGATCAGGAAAAAGACAAGGATGCATACTATAACCTCGTTATTCAACATAGTACTGGAAGTTATAGCCAGATCAATTAGGCAAGAAAATAAATAAAAGGCATACAATTGGAAAGAAAGCAGTGAAATTTTCTCTATTTGCACATGGCATGATCAATCCTATATACAGAAAATCTTGGAAAATCCACAACAAAGCTCCTGGAGCTAATAAATGAATTAAGCAAAATGGCAGGGTACAAGATCAACCTGCAAAAATAAGTAGTGTTTCTATACACTAGTAATGAACAATCTGAAGAAAAATCAAGAAAAAATTTCCATTTACAATAGCAACTAAAAGAATAAAATATCTAGGATTAAATCTAACCAAGAATGCAAAGGACTTGAATACAGAAACTATAAAACATTGCTAAAATAAATCAAAGAAGACTCAAATAAATAGAAGAACAATTCATGTTCATAGACTGGAAGACTAAATATTGGTAAGATGGTGCTGGGAAAACTGGATCTCCATTTGCAGAAGAACGAAGGCGAGCACCTACCTTATACCACGTACAAACATCAACTCAAAAAGGATGAAAGACTTAAACATAACAGCCATAAATATAAAACTCCCAGATAATATAGAAAAGCATCTCCAGGATCTTGTGTTACTCAGTGGTTTCTTAGAGCTTACTAAAAGAACAAGCCACCAAAAAAAAGTAGATAAATGAGACTTCATCAAAATTGAAAACTTTTGTGCCTCAAAGGACTTTATCATGAAAGTAAAACAACAACCTACACAATTGGAGAAAATATTTGGAAATCACATATCCAGTAAGGGGTTAATATCCAGGATACTTAAAGAAATTCTTCAACTTAACAGCAAAAAGACAAACATAACAATCACAAAAATGGACAAAAGACTTGAATAGACCTCTCTCCAAAGGAGATACACAAATAGCCAAGAAGCATATAAAAAGAGATCAGCATCATTAGCCATCAGAGAAATGTGAATCAAAGTCACAATGAGATACCATTTCATACCCATTAGAATAGTTACTATTAAAAAAAAAAGAAACAGAAAATTACAAGTGATAGGATGTGGAGAAATAGCAACAATCATTCACTGCTAGGAGCAATGTAAAATAGTAGTTCCTCAGAAAGTTAAGTATAGAATTACCATATGACCCAGCAATCCCACTACTTGGTATGGGAGGTTATACACAGAAGAACTGAAAGCAGGAGTCACACTGATATTTGCACACTGATGTTCACAGCAGCATTATTCAGGATTGCCAAAAGATGAAAGTAACTCAAATATCCATCAACCAATACATGGAAAAACAAAATGTGATACATACACACAATAAAATATTATCCAGCTATAAAAATGAAGTTCTGATACATTGATGGACTTTCAGGACATCATGTTGCGTGAAATAAGCCACACACAAAAGGACAAATATTATATGATCTCACTGATATGAAATAATTAGAATAAGCAAACCCATGAAATCAGAATCTAGAACCTAGGTTATGAGGGGATAGGATGGGGTCGGGAATAGGGAGTTAAGGCTTAAAATGCATAGAGTTTCTATTCAGGATGATGGAATAGTTTTGGTAACAGATGGTGGTGATGGTAGCACAACATTGTCAATGTAACTAACAGCACTGAATTAAATATTTGAACGTGGTTAAAAGGGGAAATTTTAAGGTACACAGGTAGTCTCCCATGCAGGAGACCCAAGTTCGATTCCTGGAGCACGTGCCCAAAAAAGGCAGGGGGCGATTTTAAGTTGTAGATATGTTATCAGAATAAAAAACATTTTTAAGTCCATGGAATGGAACAACACGGTGAACCCTAAGTTAAGCCATGGACTATAGTTAATAGTACAATCATAAAAATGTGCCATCATCAATTGTAATGAATGTACCACACCAATGCAAGGTGTTAATGATCGGATGATATATGAGAATACTGTATTTTAGGCAATGATTGCTCTGCAAACCCACAACCACTTTAATAAAGAAAGGTCATAGTAGAAGGGGGCTTGGAAAGGGGTGGAGATGAAACAATATTGGTCATCAGCTAACGCTTACCGAAGTTGGGTAATGGGTATGTAGAGTTCATTATACAATTATTGCTACTTGTGTATATATTTGAAATTATCAATTAAAAGTTGCCTTAAAACTTAAAAAGAGAAGACTAGGACAATGTCTTTCAGTGGGATTCATAATCTAGCCTACCACAAGGGCCTTAAAAATAGTCCACTGTGTCCAAGCAAAATAATTTATGCAGGTTCTACCACCACTTTTGCTATTATAAATGCTGTTGTGATGAAGCTCTTTACCAAGAATGCTACTCTCTGATCACCATTTTCCATATTTCTCATTCACTCCTTCCAGAACCTAACTCTAACAACACTTGATTCTTCTGAGACCTACATTCCCTCAATCCTAACACCCTTTTATGGTCTCTCATGCTCCAAGGATCTTTTTTCATTCTTCCCCAGCTTAAAATTTCCCAGTCAATCATTATACACCTCAATTGGACCCTCCCATTTCATCAGACCCACTTAGCAAAACCACAACCCCGATAGAAGTCCAACTCTGTCTATTCTGTCTCTATGCAGCAGAACGAAGTTGGAGAAAAATACTCAGTAAGTTGAACAGCCTCACATCAACTTCATGGCCACGAAATTCTGGTGGAAATTCAATGCTGTGCAGCAATCTTTCTACATTTCTTAGTCCTTTTTCTCCCACTCTCTTAAGTCCAGTGCCGCTTGAATTGTTTGTTGTGCTTTAATTTCCAACTCATTGCAGACTAATACTATTGTGAAATCCAATTAAAATGCCACGGCAACAGCAATTGCTTATAAAATTTCTACATGCTTCCTCTTGCTTTCTATTCTCATCTCCTCACAGATCATTAGCCCAAAGCTCACAAAGGGCATCAGTCTGAGGGTTCCACTTCGTGTCAATGGAGATAATGTCTACCTATTCCTAGATGATGTCGTCATATCCTCTCCTCTCTCCTCAAACTGCCAACATCTTCCCTGCCCCCGATCAGAAAGGCACAGCTAAGGGTGTCACCAAAAAAGCTTCTGGTGTCTTTCCTGACCCCTCCTCAGGGCTCTCTGGAGCTGTTCTATGCCCACTTTGTGGGTCACTGGCCTTGTTTTGGCTGGAAAATGCTGACTTTGGAAAGTCTTCTCCAGGGTGACACTTCCCACACCTCCCAGAATTCACACTCCAGGAAAATGCATCTAGAGGAAATGAAATAAGAGTTAAAAATAAATAAATAAATACAGGCAAAATAAATGCAAACTGAATAGATAAAGATTTCTGGAGAAGGAACTAGAAGAAAGGAAGCTTTCTCCTGGGGCGTGAAATAATTGCACAATTAGTACAATCTTAAAAACTGTACCATATATCCAGGGCAAGGATCAGATTAAGAAGAACAGAAAAACTCGGATCACTTAAACACAGGCAATTCTAGAAACCTAGAATAAGTTGATCCAAGTGACAAAGAAGAACCTTAACATACAGCCAACCAACAATAAAACCTAGGCAAGAGGCATTCAGATGCCTAGACATCAGCAAAAAATTACAAGCCAAACTAAGAAACAGGAAAATGTGGTCCAGTAAAAGAACAAAATAAAACTTTGGAGGAGACACAGAATTTGGAACAACTAATCAAATATGTCCAAATAAACCTAAAATCAATTCGAGGAGATGAATGAAAATATGATTAAAGACATAAAACATATTAAGAAGACACTGGGCTAGCATAAAGAAGAATTTGAAAGTATGAAATGAAACATAACAGATCTGATGGGAATGAAAGGCACAATACAAGAGATTAAAATATACTAGAGGCATAAAACAGCAGATTTTAACAGGCAGAAGAAAGAATGATGAAATAGAAGAAAGAACAATCAAAATCTTACAGACAGAAAAGAAAAAATGGAAAAAATTAAGCAGTGTCTCAGAGATCTGAACAACAGAATGAAATAGACAAATATATGGGCCATAGGTGTCCCAGAAGAGAAAGAGAAGGGAAAGGAGGTAGAAAGAATATTCAAGGAAACAAACTAAAAAATTGCACAACCTTAAGAAAGATAATGTGCTGGTTTGAAATGATGTATGTCCCCTAGAAAAGCCATGTTTTAATCAAAATCTCATTTCATAAAGGCAGAATAATCCCTATTTAATACTGAATGCTTGAAACTGTAATTAGATCATCTCCCTGGAGATGTGATTAATCAAGAGTGGTTGTTAAGCTGGATTAGGTGACGACATGTCTCCACCCATTTGGGTGGGTCTTGATAGTTTCTGAAGTCCTATAAAAGAGGAAACATTTTGGAGAATGAGAGATTCAGAGAGAAAAGAGGAGAATGACATAGCCATGAGAAGCAGTCTACCAGCCAGCGACCTGTGGAGATGAAGAAGGAAAATGCCTCCAGGGGAGCTTCATGAAACCGGAAGCCAGGAGATGTTAGCAGATATGAGCCCTTCCAGCTGAGAGAGGAACCCTGTGTTCTCCATGTGCCTTTACAGACAAGAGAGAAACTCTGTGTTCACCATGTGCCCTTCCACTTGAGAGAGAAACCCTGACCTTTATCAGCCTTCTTGAACCAAGGTATCTTTCCCTGGATGCCTTAGATTGGACATTTATATAGATTTGTTTTAATTGGGACATTTTCTCGGCCTTGGAACTGTAAACTAGCAATTGATTAAATTCCCCTTTTTAAAAGCCATTCCATTTCTGGTATATTGCATTCCAGCAACTAGCAAACTAAAACAGATATAAATATCACATCCAAGAAGCACACATCACCAAACACAATAAATCCTAACAGACGTATTCCTAGATACATACTAATCATAATGTCAAATACCACAAATAAAAAGAGAATTCCGAAAAAATGTAATTCATCCCATACAAGGGAAGTGCAAAAAGACTAAGTGCTGATTTCTCATCACAAATCATGGAGGCAAGAAGGCAGTGTTATCACATATTTAAAGTACTGAAAGAGAGGTATGGTATATTTAAGGTAATGAGAGAGAAAAACTGTCAGTCAACAGTTCTTTACCTGGCAAAACTGTCCTTAAAAAATAACGGGAAATTTTAAATATTCACAGATAAATAGAAACTAAGAGTTCATCAACAAGACACCAGTCCTACAAGAAACACTAAAGGGAGTTCTGAAACACGAAAAGAAAAGCCAGGAGGGAGAGGCTTGGAGGAGAGTGTAGAAATGAAGACCATCAGGGAGAGTAACTAAAAGGGTAAAAGAGAGACAAAAATAAGATATGACATATAAAAACCAAAGGATAAAGTGGTTGAATAAGTTCTGCTCTTACAGTAATATCAGTGAATATTAATGGACTAAACTACCCAAGCAAATGACATAGATTAGCAGAATGGATTTTAAAAAGTATGCTCCAACTATATTCTATTGTTCTAGTTTGCTAGCTGCTGGAATGCAGCAACCAGAGACAGATTGGCTTTTAAGAAAAGGGGATTTATTTTGTCAGTTCTTCAGAGGAAAGGCAGCTAACTAACTGAGGTTCTTTCGTATGTGGGGAGGCACAGGATGGTCTCTGCTGGCCTTCTCTCCAGGCCTCTGGGTTCCAACAACTTTCCCCCGGGGAACTTCTTTTTGCATCTCCAAAGGCCTGGGCTGAGCTGTGAGTGCTGGTATGCTGAGCTGCTTGGGCTGTACTACGTTGAGCTCTCTCATTTAAGCACCAGCCAATTAAGTCAAAATCATTCATTGCAGCAGGCATGCCTCCTAGCCGACTGCAGATGTAATTAGCAACAGATGAGGTTCACATACCATTGGCTCATGTCCACAGCAACAAAACTAGGTGCCTTCACCTGGCCAAGTTGACAACTGAATCTAACTACCACAGCTATCTACAGGAGTCTCACCTTAAATTCAAAGACACAAATAGGTTGAAAGTAAAAGGCTGGAAAAGATATTCCATGCTAACAGTAAAAGACCTGGAGCAGCTATACTACTATCAGAAAAAATAGACTTTTAATGTAAACCTGTTATAAGAGAAAAGGAAGTATACTATGTATTAATAAAAGGCAATCCACCAAGGTGAAAGGGTTATTCAGTGGTAGAATTCTCTCTTACCATGCAGGAGACCTAGGTTCAATTTCCAGCATGGGCAAGTCCAAAAAAATTGATAATAATAAATCAACAAATAGTGCTGCAATAATGGGATACTCACATGGAAAAAGAATGAAATAGAAGAAAGAATGATCAAAATCTTATGGACAGAAGACAGATATATGTGACCCCCACCACACAGCATACAAAAAAAAAAACATTGAAAAAAAAAACAACAACACAAAAAACTGCTAAAAAAAAACGGCAATCCACCAATGAGAAATAGCAATCATAAATAGTTATGCATCTAACCACGGTGTCCCAAAGTACATGAGGCAAACAGTGGCAAAACTAAAGGGAGAAATAGACATGTCTACAGTAATGGTTAGAGACTTCAATACATCAGTCCCATCAATAGATAGAACATCCAAAGAGAGGAACAATAAGGAAACAGAATTTGAATAATATGACGAATGAACTACACCTAACAGACACATGCCCAACACTGCTCCCCAAAACAGCAATTGTTCATGGATAATTCTCCAGGACAGACCAAATGCTGGGTCCAAAACAAGACTCAAGAAATTTTCAAAAATTGAAATCATACACAGCACTTCTTCTGACCAGAATGGAATGAAGCTAGAAATCAAAAACAAGCAGAGAACTGGAAATTTTTCAAATATATAGAGTTAAACAAAACCTCTTAAATCATCAGTAGGTCAAAGAAGAAATCACAAAAGAAATCAGTAAATATCTTGAAATGAATGAAAACAAGAACACAACATATCAAAACTGTGGGATGTAGAGAAGGCAAGCAACACTGGGAGGGAAACTTAGAGCCTTAAAAGCCTACACTAAAAACAGAAGAACAGATATCAAAGACCTAACTGCACACCTTGAGGAAACAAAAAGAACAGCAAACTATTTCCAAAGCAACCATAAGGAGAGAAATAAAGATTAGAGCAGAAAAAAAAAATGAAATTGAGAATTAAAAAAAAAATAGAATTGACAAACCAAAAGTCAGTTCTTGAAGAAGATCAATACAATTGACAAACTCTTAGCTAGACTAACAAGGAAAAAAAGAGAGATAATGCAAATAATAAAATCAGAAATGAGAGGGGGACACGCTACTGACCCACAGAAATTTTTTTTAAAAAAAGGACGATATGAGGATACTATGAACAACTACATGTCAACAAATTACACAACTTAGATGAAATGAACCAATTCCTAGAAACACATGAACAACCAACATTGACTCTGTAACAAATAGAAGACCTCAACAGACCAATTACAACTAAAGAGATTGAAAGTAAAGGTTTGATGGGAGATAAACCTCCCAACAAAGTAAAGTCCAGGACCAGATGGCTTCACAGGTGAATTCTACCAATCATTCCAAGAAGAATTAATACCAATCCCTGCCAAGCTCTTCCCAAAAAATTTGATGAGAAGAGAACACTACCTAATTCATTCTGTGAAGCCAAGAACACCCTAATACCAACACCAGATAAAAGACACTACAAGAAAAGGAAATTACAGAACAATTCTCTAATGAATATAGATGCAAAAATCCTCAACAAATATCCAAAAACATCCAATTCGGCAGCACATTAAAAGAGTTAATTATCATGATCAAGTGGGCTTTATCCGAGGTATGCAAGGGTAGTTCAAAACAAGAAAATCAATTACTGTAATATACCACACTAACAAATTGAAGGGGAAAAACCACAATTGTCTCAATTGATGCAGAAAATGCATTTGACAAAATCCAGCATCCTTTCTTGAATAAACAGTTCAAAAGACAGGAATAGAAACTCCCTCCACCTGAATAAGGGAGTACATGAAAAACCCACAGCTACACATTGTACTCAATGGTGAAAGACTGAAAGCTTTCCCTTTAAGATCTGTAAAAGACAAGGCTGCCCCTTGGCTGTCACCACTGTAATTCAACACTGTGCTAGAAGTTCTAGGTAGAGCAATTAAGCAAGAAAAATAAATGAAAGGCATCCAAATTGGAAAAGAAGAAGTATAACTTTCACTGTTTGCAGATGACATGACCCTATATACAGAAAGTCCTGGAAAATACACAGCTAAACTATGATAGCGAATAAACAAGTTTAGCAAAGTGCTGGAATACAAGATCAACATGCAAAAATGAGTGGTTTTCTATACATTAGTAATACGCGATCTGAGGAAGAAATCAAGAAAAACATCCATTTCCAATAGCAACTAAAAACTCAAATATCTAGGAATAAACTTAACTAAGGATGTAAAGGAACTTTACAAGAAACAACAAAACATTGTTCAAAAGGATCAAAAAAGACCTAGATAAATGGAAGGACATTCTGTATATTCATGGATTGGAAGACTAAATATTGCTAAAATGTCTGTTCTACCCAAATTGATTTACAGATGCAACACAATCACAATCATAATTCCAACAGCCTGAAGCCTGCCGCAAGGACGTCTCTCCTACACTGATTGTCCTCCAGAGACTGACACACCTGTGCTTGGCAAAGAATGGCCTCGGAGACGGCAGGACGAGACTTCTGTGCAAGGGCTTCCATTACCCGACAGCAAGCTGCAGACCCTGGTGTTGCGGTGCTGCAACGTAACCGAAGATGATGACAGTCATCTCTCAAAGCTTCTCCAACAAAATTTACGTCAACCTCGCTTCGGTCTGGGGCTGAATGACATAAGGATTACTGGACTGATGTCTCTCTGTAAGACTTTGAAGGAAACACCGTGTAACCTGAAATGTCTATGGCTGGGGGGATGTGTCCTCACTCCTCTCAGTTGCATGGAACCCTCTTCTTTTGCTCTCAGTGCCAATAAGAGCCGGATCGATATGAATCTAGGTCAGAACACCCTGGGACCTGGTGGAAAAAGGTGCTGTGGGGAGTCTTGAAGCTCCAAATTCCCCTCAGGCCCTGCCCCCAGAGCCTCAGTTGAAGACAGATTAATTTGACGCCGACACCCAGAAGCTGCTGAAAGAGAGCAGAGAAGGTAATCAACAACTGACTATTGACAGTGGAAATCCAGATCCCAGGAAACACAGGCCTTCTTCTCAGGACTTTCTTTTCTGAATCTCCCCGGAGGCATTCTCCCGCAGAGTCACAGGTCCCCGAGGGGACAGCGGATCTTCTGAGTCCCCCAGGCATTAGCTGCTGAGCTACAGGTTACTTTAGCCCTGGCACAAGTCACTCAACCTGTGATACGGGAAACCTCTGTACCACATGGATATAAGGGAAAATAAAGGTGAGAGCATTCATGAAAAAAAATTCCAACAGCCTACTTGGCAGAAATGGAAAAGCCAATTGCCAAATTCGTGTGAAAGGAGAAGGGACCCCGAATAGCCAAAAACGTCTTGAAAAAGAAGGGTGAGGTTGAGGGACTCACACTTCCTGACTTTAAAGAATATTACAAAGCTACAGTGGCTACAAAAAAAAAAAAAAAAAAACAGCATGGTGCAGGCAAAAAAATAGAGATACTGACCAATGGAATCAAACTGAGAGTTCAGAAATAGACCCTCACATCTATGGCCAATTGATATCTGACAAGGCTGCCAAGTTCACTCAACTAGGACAGTATCATCTTTTCATAAACTAGTGATGGGAGAACAGGATATCCATGCAAAAGAATGAAAGAGGATCCCTATCTCCCACTTACCCAAAAATTAACTCAAAATGGATCAAAAACCTAAATACAAGAACCAGGACCATAAAATTCCTAGAAGAAAATGTAGGGAAACGTCTTCAGAATATTGTGATAGGCCGTGTTTCTTAGACTTTATACCTAAATCACAAGCAATGAAAGAAAAAATAGATAAATGGGAACTCCTCAAAATTAAAATTGTTTTTGACTCAAAGGATTTTGTCAAGAAAGTGGAAAAGCAGCCTCCTCAATGGAAGAAAATATTTTGAAACCACATATCTCATATAACTTAATATCCAGAATATATAAAGAAATCCTATATTCAACAATAAAGACGACCCAATTAAAAATCGGCAATAGACTTGAAAGACGTTTTTCCAAAAAGCAAATACAAATGGGTAAAAAACACACGAAAAGATGCTCAATGTCACTATCTTATGTTACAGACAGGAAATGTAAGTCAAAACCACAGTGAGATATCATTTCATACCTACCAGGATGGCCACTATTTAACAGAAAACTGAAAGTGTTGGAGAGGATGTGGAGAAACAGGAGCACTCAATCACTGCTGGTGGGAATGCAAAATGTGCAGCTGCTGTGGAAGGCAGTTTGGCAGTTCCCAGGAAGCTAAACATAGAATTGCCATATGGTCTGCCAATCCCACTACTAAGTATATACCCAGAAGAACTGAAAGCAGGGATGTGAACAGATATTTGAACACACGGATGTTCATAGCAGCATTTTCCACAATTGCTAAAAGATGGCAGCAACCCATGAATAGATAAACAAAATGTGGCGTACATATATGCACACACAATGGAATATTATCCAGCTATAAGAAGGGTTGAAGCCCTGGTACATGCAACAACTCGGATGGTCCATGAACAGCATGTTGAGTGAACTAAGCCAGATACAAAGGGGAAAATATTGTATGACCTCACTGGTATGAACTAATTATAATAAGCAAAATCATAGAGTCAGAATCTAGAATAAAGGTTATCAGGGGATAGAGATTGGAGAACTGATACTAATTTGTGCAGAATTTCTATTGAGGTTAGTTCTAAATATTTGGAAATGGATAGGGGTGATGCTAGCACATTACTGTGAGTATAACTAACAGGGCTGAACTTTAAGTGTGAATGTGGCTGCAAGGGAAGGCCCTGGGTCATGTATGCCAATAGAAAGAAAGTTAGAAGCTAAAACGTTGGACTGTATAACGCAATGAACCCTGCTGTGGATGATGGACTGTGATTAATAGTACAAATAGAAGAATGTTCTTTCATGAATTCTAATAAAATATGACACTATTACAACATGTTAATAATTGGGTGGTATGGGGGTGGAACGCACCTAAAACAAATGTGATGGTTAGATTCTGGTGTCAACTTGACCCAGTGATAATGCCCAGTTGTCTGGTTAGGCAAGCACTGGCCTGACCATTGCTGCAAGGATATTTCATCGCTGGTGGATACACCGGAAGGCTGGTGTATTAAGTCATCAGTCATTTGATTGCATCTGTGGCTGAATACATCTGCAGTCAACGAAGGTGTGTCTCCCACAATGAGATTATCCAGTTAGTTGAAGGCTTTTAAGGAAGAAGAGAGACTCTTTCACTGCTTCTTCAGCCAGCGAGTCTCGCCTGTGAAGTTCGTCCAGACCCTTCATTGGAGCTGCCAGCTTCACAGCCTGCCCTACAGATTTTGGAATCTTCCATGGTTGTGTGAGACCCCTTCATAAATCTCCTATTTACGATGTCCCCCATTGGTTCTGTTTTTCTAGAGGTCCCTGACTAACACAATGAACTATGGACTACAGTTAGCATCAGTTGTGACAAAGGTACCACACTAATGCAAAGTGTCAACAATATAGGGTATATGGCAACGTTGCATTTTTTACATTACTTTTCTGTAAATCTACAACTTCTCTAATTAAAAAAATAACAAATTTTCAAAACATTATGCTAAATGAAAGAAACCAGACACAAAGTATTTCATATTCTAGGATCCCCTTTATATAAAACGTAAATATAGATAAATCTTTAGAGACAGAATTCGATTAGTGGTTAAGTAGGGCTGGGGAGGGAGAGAGGAATTGAAAGATGATTGCTAAGGGGGTTGGAGTTTATCTTTCTGGAGTAATGAAAATGTTCTAAAATTGATTGTGGTGATAAGTGCACTAACTCTGTGATTATACTAAAAGCCGTTGACTGTGCAATTTGGATGGATTGTATGGTATGTGACCATATCTCAATAAAACGGCTTTAAACAAATTAAAAAGTACCATCAGGGTTGAGGACAGGAAGGATGTCATAACCAGGGAGCCAATCTCCACCCTACAGGAGCAAGATCCTGCCAACGTCAAACAGAGGGGTAAATGTACTGAATATGTTGTAAAGTCCACTCGTGTCTTCATTACCTTGAGAATCTGAGACTCACTTGAATGTCGGAGCCAAAAGAAAGAGCCACCATCTCTGCCCTTCTTCTGATGCCCCTGTGTGAGTGATGGGTGGGGACGATAAGACATCTGACAACTCCCTCAAGATTGTCAACAATGCCTCTTACACCACCAACTGCTACGCACCCAGGCCAGTGTCAGCCATGACAATTCTGGCATCGTGGAGGGACTCATGACTGCAGCCCATGACATGACTGCCACCCAAAAGACTATGGATGGCCCCTCTGAGAAAACTGTGTAATGATGGTGGGATTGCCCAAGTGACAGCCGTGAAGCTTCCCAGAACATTATCCTTGCTTCTCCTAGTGCTGCCAAGGAGATAGGCAAGGTCATCCCTGAGTTGAATGGGAAGTCACTGGCCTTCTGTGTCCCCACCCCCAATATGTCAGCAATGGACTTAACTCACGGTCTAGAGAGAGCTGCTAAGTATCATGACATCAAGAAGATGGTGAAACAAGCATCAAATGCCCTAAAGAGCACCTTGGGCTACAATGAAGACCTGATTGTCTCCTTCCAACAGTGACAACCACCCCTCCACCTTTGACAAGGGTGCTGGCACTGCCCTCCACAACCACTCTGTCAAGCTGATTCCCTAGTAGGACAACGAATTTGGCTACAGAAACAGGGTGGTCAGCTCTGTGGTATCCATGGACTCCAAGGACACGTGCCCCAGCAATAGCACAAGAGGAAGAGAGCAGTAGGCTAGCGTGTAGTCCTTCCCCCAGCTGGATCCCCCAATGCACCGAGAGTCTCCGTCCTTGACACAGTTTCCATCCCAGACCCCTGAAGAAGGAAAGAGGCTCAAAGACCACCATCTTCTCAGGTACCACCAATACCGTACCAGCACTAAAAAAAAACACACAAAAACCAGCAACCAGAGCAGTGCTGTTAAAATAAATGTTAGATCACATTACTCCTCAGGTCAAAACCCTTCATTGCTTCAGATCCCATTCAAGGTAAAATCCCAAGTCTTCACACTAGCTTCCAGGGCCCTGCACCGTTTGGCTTCCATCACCTCTCTGGCCTCACCTCCTCCTTCCTTCCCTTCACTTACTCTGCTCCAGGCACACTGGCCGACTTGCCACTCCTCAGCCACACCAGGCACATTCCTGTCTCCTCTTTTTTATCTTCCTTTGAGGACTTAGGGATCATTTTTGAGTGGGAAGATATCAAATTCATGAGTTAATTTAAAACTTTAGTATGATAGTCATTTTTTTTTCCGCAGTGTCAGTTCTGAATTTAATCACTCCACTCAGGTTTATTGCAAAGGACTGGATTGTCTTTCCCAGAATCTATCGGGTTCTGCTTCCAAAATGCCAAGAAGTAGAAAAGCCTTGCCTGGATGTTACAATTGATAAATACATATATACACACACACAATTATCACTCTACCCTTATGGTAAATTATTTTGCATATATGAGTTATTTTTAATAGCTTAATAATCATACCATTTTATACAGAAATTCATCTGTAGTTCCATGCAAAATTATACACTAGTTAATCCATCAATATGCTTAAAATAAGCATGTTCTTTTAACCTTCTTTAGGAAATTAACTTGGACTCAGCATTGAATAGAGTCTGGCAGTACAAACGTGCCCTCTGCCACTGACTTGAAGGCCTTTAATTTTCATTTGTAATTAATGATTATTTAAAAAAGGAAAGCTTCCTGGACACCAAGCAAACAATCAATAAATTTATCTGGGTCGTTGCAGAAGGAGAATAATATTTATTCAGTAAAGCACTCATGGTTTATATAACACTGCTTCCCCCATTTCCTAGAAAACCAAAGGGTCAGAGAAAAGAATGTCAAGAAAAAGGCCTTAATGGGGTAGAACTGTCACTCCTGAGAGAGAAAAGTAAGATCCCCAAAGTCCTTTTTATACCCAGGTAGGGGTGGGAGTGGGCGAGGTATGGGCTGTACGGTAGAAAAAAGAACTAAGCAACCAAGGTTCAACCATTTTTATAATAATGGAAGAAAACAGACCATAGAAAAACTACTGCTCTGCATGAATGTAGATACACATTAATCCACATGATATAACAACCAGAAATGCTGTATGTTCCCAGACAGACAATCAAATTTGGCTTCCTCTCATTCCTCACTCAGCTAAACTGGTGCAAGGACACCAAAGAACCAGTTTTCTCTCCATAAACAAGCCCACAAGGACTTCCTGACAGGCTGACCTGGCTCGGGTGGGTAAACCAAAGCAGCAGCATTTTAAATACCACATATGCGAAAACCCAGAAAGACTGAAGCCCAAGGCAGCCAACTGACTATTTCTTACTAGAGTGATAATGACCAGGGACCCCCAGAGGGAGGCTAGGCCAATGCTTTTTGTTGTGTGTAAGTGTGTGTGTGTATGTGTGTGTGTGTGTATGATTTCACGGTATAATTTTTTTTAAGTGAGGAAATTCCAAAACAGATTACAAAAACTATTGTAGTACATTTAAAATTTTTTCATTCAACAAATTAGCCCTTTTTGAAAAAAAAAGGATAAAATTATGCTATTTATAAGATAACTGCTAGATCTATAAATAATATTAACTGATGGTACACTATAGTGGTATGGAATCTAATCTGAAATCCAAGATTAGGTTGTATGATGAATATTGATACTTTCAATCTTGTCATTGTTTCTGTGAATATATGTATAAAACCTCATCTGGAGATAAGATTAAAGTCCTAAATTTGTTGCCCCTGCTGAATAAGAGGAGCATGAAAAAGCCTAATGATTCCAAATATAATCCCAAACTGAAGGGCTTCTGAAGATAAATTCTGCTCCCACTACTAATTCCCTGGGAAACTCAAAAACAACTCATTTGTTTCCTATGCCTCAGTTGCTCCGTTTGCAAAATGTAGGTTTCCATTGTGGATTAAAAACTAACCCTGGTTTTGAAGTGTAGCATCTTCTATCATCGTTCCTGCCCTACCGAAAATGTCCCTCTGGGGCATTTCTGAAAGTTCCTGGTGCTCCCCTCTTCAATATGTTTCTTGTCACCTTGGTAAGGGAAGGTGTCTTCTGGCCCACTCAGCACAAATGGTTAGGGGGAGGAAGAGAGAACCACCCCTAATAAATTGATCCTCCCTGTGCTGGTGTGAAACTGTTGTGTACTCCAGAAAGCTTACGTTCTTTCAGTACAATCTTGTGGGGCAGACCTATTATTGGGTGGAATCTTTTGATTAGGTTGATCCATTTAGAGATGGGACCTCCCCAATTCAAGATGTATCTTCATCCTTTTACTGGAGTCCTCAGTGAAAAGAATAAAAGGCAGAAAGCAGAGAGAGCACAGAGCCAATACAAAAAGCAGAGAGATGAAACCAAATAATGGACATGTAGAGACAGAAAATGCCCCCAGAGATGCTAAGAAAGGACCCAAAGACGCTTAGAGAGAAAAACACCCCAGGTGAAGACAGAGGGAACCACAGGAGCTAACAGAGCCATTTCTAAACCAACCAGGAGAGAAGAGCCAGCAGACACTGCCATCTGCCTTCCTATGTGACAGACAAACCCTGGACACAATAGGCACTTCTTCAGTGGAGGCATTCTCTTGTTGATGCCTTAATTTGGACATTTTCATGGCCTTAGAATTGTATATTTGTAACCTAATAAATCCACTTTGTAAAAGAAAAAAAAACAAAAACTAACCCTGGATATAACAGAGACGAAAATGCCCAGCCTGTCAAAACTGGCTTAAATTCAACTGCCCTTAAAGCTTTGGTGCGCGTTCATTTGGGACAGAAACAACAAAAAGTCAGTGTCCAGACTTTGGATCATAAATCATGCAACAGGCAATAAAACTCTGTGTTTAGAGTACCAATTAGACTCAAAAAAAAAAAAAAAAAAAAAGCCCAGGTCATAATTAACTTTCTTTCAAATGAAGAAACTGCCTCCTTTTTTTTTTTTTTTAATTAATTTATTTTTTTGCATGGGCAGGCACCAGGAAACTGCCTCCCATTTTTAAAGAGTCCTTTAGGGCAACTGTCATTTTCATACATCATTTCAGTCCCTTAACCCTGTCACAAAGACAAAAACTCGCAAAGATATAATGTTGGCCTGAAAAACATTCAGATTTACTAATCATTACCAGCGAATGCGAGGACGAACAAAAGGACTAGAGGCTTTGCTCATTCAAAGCAAATTAATCCATTTTTATCAAATGCAGCTGATGAGGTAGACACTAAAGAAATGAGAATCACTTTTTTCAAAGTGTTTATGATCTACCCACTGGATAGACATAATAAAATTAGGAAAAAAGGTCATTTGAAAAATAATTGCTTAAAATTATAAAATTTCAAATCACCATTGCTCAGACATTCAAAAAAAATTTTTGGATAAAAACTGCTAATCTGGGAATTCACTGTTGCTTCTAACTACATGCTATTGAATATATAAGCACTGACACAGGATAAATTCATTGACTTTTCCTATAACCAGACTCAGTCAGCTGGTGAGCTGCCAAGCACTCTCTGCAACATGAAACAAAAGTCTGGGACTCAGCTCTAAGTGCGTCTCAACACGATGACTGCTAAGAGGAGATGCCCCATGTTTTTCTGCAGCTTGAATTACACGTGGGTCCTACCCAAAAATACCATGGATGGTTCCAGGAGGCCAAACTGCTATCTCCAGTTTGGCTGCTTCCTACCCTGGCTATCTCTTGGTTCCAGCAAAATTCCAGGGAGTTTCTACCTCCTCCAGGGGATTCTCAAACAAGCCAATTTGGTCCCTACTCCCCAGATCTGGTTCCAAATGACAGAAAGCTGCATGTTTTAACCTGACCCCACTGCCTCACTTTCACTTGGGCATCTGTTCCATCCATCTCACTTGTTTTTCACATCTTCATTTTCTCTCCCTCCTTGGCGTTTTCCCCTAAGCCTATAAATACACTCAAGTCTTCTTAAATAAAACCTGTAATTGGAATGCTAAGCTACCCTCTCTTCTCCTTATCCTTTATAAATCTCTTGACAGAACAGCCTGTTCTCACTGGTTCTACCTCCTCATCTCCCTTTATATCTTAATTTTCTGTGACCCAGCTGCTTCATCTCCTTTTGTACCTTTCAGCTAAAACTAACTCTTAAGTCACCCGTCACCTTTGCACTGCCAATTTTGAAGACCTTCCACTCAGCCTTGCCCTTTTTTTCATCTCTTTGCTTTATGACATTTAGATGGCCTTTCTTTGACTTCGCACTCTTCCCTTTTATTGCTACCTCTGGCTGCTCCTTCCCAGTATCTTTTGTGATGTTTTATTTGTCTGTATCCACCTACTCTTAAACATTGTAGACCCTAAAAGTTGGCCTTAATTCTTTTTTTATAAGTATACTACTATTTTTATTTTTGCATAAGCCCAAGTGTGCTGGGTACTTATTTAGACAAGATGCACATTTTATACTGTAATACGAACCTCAGAGCATAAAGCATAACCATATTTTCTCTCTACTTTATTATCCATCTCCATGTATTATAATCAGAAATTCAGCATTCGTAAAACAAAACAGATTCTGCATCAAAATCAGCATCAGGGTAGTTGTTTAAATCCTTTTTTTGAACGGTTGTGGTACAGCCAATTGTCCTTACTAAGCCCCTACAGGCATTACACACACTCCTAACAATTACTTAAATAAAACCAAGAATGTGGTACTAAGTAAGATTATATAAATTCAAACATTCATGGTAAAGGGACTGTCTTAAACCTAAACCAAAACTCAACTTTGAAAAAAATATTTTTAAAGGTCCTCCCAAACCATTGTTAACACAGTTTCCTTTTATGCAACATGTTCCAGGAGTTGTATAAAAGTAATAATTTTCTATGTGCCCCTAGATCTCTCTGTTGCTACAGCCATCACTCATCTTCCTTCTCAGTAGAGGTCTTCTCATGAACCCTCCGCCATTCGCCTGGCCAAGTACCTGCCTGGCAGACTTGACAGTTTCTTCGTTATTCTGCTTTGCAAATTTGCTTGCTGCCTCAGGCGACTCTCTCGCTCTTCTCCCTTCTCTAACCTTTTCTCTGTGATTCTGTGTTTTGCTTCCCGTGATGTGGCAGAGCTAGTGGACTTCTCCGAGTTTCTTTCTTTGTCCTTTTCCATGTTCCTCATTTGATTGGATTTTTCCTGGCCAAACAGCCTATCTTTTGCTCTAGAGCATGGGCTGCTTTCTTTTTTCTGTCTTGAATTCTTTCTGAGGACTGAACACTTACTTCTCGTTTTTCCCTGTCTTTATATTTATCATTGCTTACTTCTCACTTTCCCTGACTTTGTATTTGTCGTTGTTCTCATTTCTTTCCTTCCGACCTTTCACATGCTCTTCCTTCTCTTTGCTTTTCTCTTCCTTCTCTCCGCCCTTCTCACTGTGTCGGTTACCATCATTTCGTTCTCCATCTCTTCCTTGTTCTCTTGGGGGATATTTCTCCCTATCTCTCTCCCTTTTCCACTCTTTGTCATTTCTTTCTCTGTCTCTTCCTCCTGGTTTATCTTCTTGTTCACGCCTCTTCCAGTTAAATTCTCAATGCTTGGCCTCGAGATGCCGATGGAAAGCCTTCCTTTCTTTTAGGTAATCAGGTCAGTGTAATGCCTCTCCTGGTCCCTGGGTTGTCTCTCTGGGAGCTTATCTTCCCTGTTCTCATGTCCTCCTGACTTGGGACTTTTTGTGTGGCATTTGGCACTGTGTCCTCTTTGTTCACAAACTGACCGTGAGTGGGTTTGATTCCTGTGATCTCAAGGTCATTCTGGGAGGCCTTTAATCCTCTGCAGTTCACTTTACGATTTTCTTCCATTTCATCATCCTCGCAGCTCTTTGCATCCAAATCACTGTCTGCATCTGGGTTTTCCTCTACCTCCACAGCCGTTTGGAGAACCCATTTCTCATGTGGTATTTCGTTCTCTGAACTCACTTCATCAGAGTAACCTCTTGATTTCTCTTCCTTTATTCCAGACTTGGCTTCATGAAAGCTGCAGTTAGGTACTTCCTCTTCACCAGCTGCTTGATTTAATAGGTGCCTATAAAATCCACCGAGGTCGTTCTGCTTAGTTACATCCAAATGTGCTTCAAGTGCAGCAGCCCTCTTTTCTTTCTTCCTCTTCAGCTCTCTCATGCATTTTTTTCTTATGAGCAGATGACCCAAATCAATCTTTATCCTCAAAGTCTCCTTTTCCATGTCTCATTCTCTTTGAATTTTTTTCCCATTCTTTTTTCCTGCTCCTTTTTTTCTGATCTCAACTGCTTTTAGTGAGCTGTGAATATGCTTGCGCTTTCGGTGTTTTCCCAAGAATAATCTGGGATAACTTTTCTCTTTTTCTTCCTACATTTCATCATAAATGCTACCATAGTCATGAACAGTGGCATCTTCTCTAAGGGCCTCCTGGATGTCCACTTTGATCTGTTTCATCACTTGCTTCTCAGCCACTTTCCTCTGAAGGCTTTACTCAGAAGTTTCATCATCATCATCAGAATAATTCCCAAACCTTGATGGTTTCTGCAAAACAGGGTGCAACTACTGGGTTTTCTTTGGAAAAACAAGCCCATACTGCCTGCACGGAATCAACATCTTGCTGCCATCTCTGCTTTGAACATGGCCAGCGCCTGCCCTAACTCTTTTTCTTATAGTCACTCTTCCTGAGAAATCTTACTCACTTTTGTGACACCCCTAAAATCTACTCTCTGATGTTTCCCAAATCTAAACCCACCAACTCTCTCCCAAGCACTGGACAAACATTTCCAACCTACTTTGGAAATGTAGCCTACTTTGCTTCTCTATCCAAAAGTCCCTCACACATCTCAAATGTGCCCCCCAAAACTGCTCATTATCTTGACTCCCAAATCTGTTTTTTCTCTTACCTTCTGTCTCATGCAATGAGATTAACATCCAACCAGCTGTCTTAACTAGAAAACTGTATTTATAATCTTTTGTTTCTTCCTCACATCCTATATCTAATCTAAAATATATAAGCCCTTGATTCTATACAAAATCTATTCACTCACCATGCATTACCTGAGTTCCGCTCCTGAATCAATCAATCAGTCAAGATCGAGCTCCCCTTCCCTCCCTTTCCCCCTCCTTCTCTCCTCATGTCCCCTCTCTCCATTCTCTCCCCCTTCTGTCTCTCTCTCCCCTCCCCCCCCTCCTTACTTCCTCTCTCCTCTCCCTCCCTCCCTCTCTATGCGAGCATAAACACTGTTATTCTCCATAATATTCAGTAGATAATACCAGTTCATTGAGTGGGAGAGAAGACGGTAGAAATGCAGTTGCCCTGAGGGCTTGCCACATTTTCTTAAGCAAGCCCATGGGTTATAATGCAACAGAAAATGGATTGGGGCTTATACATTTCTTAGTACAGTAAATGAGGGCTTCTGCGGTTAGGCTCCAACCCAGTTCACCTCCACCCATGTCCCCAGACAATTCCTGCACGCACACCATACTGAGCCACAGGGCACTTCCTGAATCAGCCATGCATTTTCCTTACTCTATATTTGTGCCCGTGCAGTTGCCACTGCCTGGAATGTACTGTAACTTACTTTTTGATCACCAAGCAGATGTTTCTCATGTTTCTGATCCAACTCAAATGTCATCTCCTGACCTATGAAGTGGAGATATCAATATTTCCTTCAGCATGTGCACAGAACTCAGCATAGACCTCTCTCTTTCAGCACTTAGTACCCTGCCACCATTATTAAATTGGGACTACGAAGTCGTCTTCATATTGTAAGAACTCATACAGTGCTTGCATATGGTAGGAATTCAATAAAGAAACAAACACACCAACTGTGGCGGCTTGGAGCTGTGTGCCCCCCAAAAGCATGTTCTTAAAATTAATCCATCCTTGTGGGTGTGAAACCATTGTAGGTGGGACCTTTTGATAAGGTTGCTTCAGTTAAGGTGCAGTCCACCTGAATGAGGATGGGTCTTAATCTTATGGCTAGAGTCCTTTATATAGAGAGAAACAGACAGGGGGCAGCCAGAAGCTGAAGTCAATGGAACCCAGAGAAGCCAGGAAAGACCACCATTTGCACCGCCACGGGACAGGAGACAGCAGCCAAGTCTCACCAGCAGCCAGTGTCCACAGCCTTCTGGGAAAAACCATCACCTCGATGATTACTTGATTTTAGACATCTAGCCTCAAAATCATGAGCCAATCAATTCCCATCGTTTAAGCCAACCCATCACATGGTATTTGTTTTAGCATCCAGGAACCTCAAGTCATCTTCGGGACTGGAAAGTGTGGAGCTGCCATTACAAATACGTACAACGTGGAAATGGCTTTTGAATTGGGTGATGGGTAGGGGCTAGAAGAACTGTAAGATGTCTGATAGAAAAAGTCTACTTTGAAGTGACTATTGGTAGAAATAAAGGTACTTCTGATGAAGGAAATTATGGCTACGTTATTGGAAATTGGGAGAAAGATGATCCTCATTAAAAAGTGGCAAAGAGCATGGCAAAATTGCATTCTGATGCCGGACTGAAAGTGGAACTCGTAAACAATGAGCTTGGATATATAGCTGAGGAGATTCCCAAGCTAAGTAAGGAAGGTGCCGCCTGGCTTCTCCTGGCAGTTATGGCAAAATGTGAGAGGAAATGGATATGCTGAGAACCTAACTCTAATGCACAAAGAAACCAGAAATTGATGGTTTGGAAAATTCTGAGCCTATGCAAGTAGCTGCTCCGAGGGCCAGAAGCAGCTCTAGCTGAAGTGCTTGGGAAGTGAGTTCCCAGAGGACAGGGCTGTTTACGAGGGTTCAACTGAACAATCCTTTGCCAAAGAGTGTGTGGGATCAGGGCTCACAAACATGGATACAGCCAGCCATTTCCGTGAAAGCCAGGACTGGAGGCGCCATTATCCAGGAAGGCTAAGGACAGTCCTTCGGCTGGATGGTTTAGACCCCTGGGAATTGCATGCAAAGCAGGCGAGATTCTTGTGAAATGTGTATGAACAGAACCACTGCTAGCCTAGCCTGGAAGGGACAGAGAAAGGATGGACTGAAGGAAGAACGCCTTCAAGGGCAGAACCATGGACGCTGAGGTCTGGACCAGAGAAATATCCTGGAGCCAAAAGAAAGGCCCCACTCGTGTGGGGGGGAGGGCAGGGTCACCACTGCATCTGGAGGGGGCAGGCCATCTGCTCTGGTGCTTGGAAGGGATGGGCTTCCCACCCCTCATTAGGGGCGAACGCTGCCACCCCAATGCTAGAAGATGGTGGGGCTGTGACACAGAGTTCACGGACAGCATGGTCACCACCCCGGTGCTCAGAGAGGGCGAGGCCTTCACCCCGGCACTCAGGGAGAGCGGGACCACTGTGCAGGCACTGAGAAGGGTGGGGCTGCTGCTCCACCAGGCCTGAAGGACAAGCATCGATCCAGAGGTGGCTCCCTGACCTTGAAATCTAATGAAGTTTGCCCTGCTGGGTTCCAGAATGGTTTGAGACCCATGACCTATATTTCTGGGTTTCACAGCTCCACAGATAGAGGGGTGTTGTACCCCAGGACAGACCACCATCATTACCAACTTTGGTGAGACTTTGTACACAACATTGTTACTGAGATAAGGTAAGGCTTTGGGGATGTTGTGATGGAATGAATATATTTTACATGTGGGGACAGCATGTCTTTTTGAAGTCCAGAGAGAGGGCTGTGTGGCTTAAAGTTATGTTCCCTAGAATAATATGTTCTTAAACGTAATCCATCCCTGTGGGTGTTGTGTTAATTTGCAAGCTGCTGGAATGCGATACACTAGAACTGGAACCGCTTTTAGAAAGGAGAATTTAAGTTTACAGTTCTAAGCCCATGAAAACGTCCAAACTAAGGCATCCAAGGAACGATACCTTAATTCAAGAAAGGCTCATGGGTCAGGAGCACCATTGTCAGCTGGGAAGTCATGGGGCTGACACCCGCTGGTCCCTTGCTCTCGGGCCCCATTGCTTTCAGCCTCTGTTCCTGTGGGGGCTCCTCACTTTGCTTCTCTGGGGCTGACCTTCATCTCTTGGCTTCCCTTGGCTCTCTCCAGGTTCTGGCTTGCTAACATCTCATGGCGTCGTCTGCTGGGCTCCAAGCATCTCCGAACATCCGTGTCTCTGTTCTCTGACAGCTCTGCTCTGAAGTTTCTGTCGGCTCTGTCATTTCTGACTCTCTCTAAAATGTTTCCTCTTTTAAAGGATTCTGGTAAACTAATCAAGACCCACCTGGAATGGGTGGAGTCACATCTCCGTCTGATCAGAGGTCACACCCACAATTGGGGGCATCACATCTCTGTGGAAATAACCTGATCAAAAGTCCCCAACCTACAGTATTGAATTAGGATTAGAAGAAACAGCTGCCCCGCAGGGTTGGGTCAGGATTCAGACATGGCTTTTCTGTGGTACCTCATACTTCCAAAGCAGCACAGGTGCGGATCCTTGTAAACAGGACCTTCTGATGACGTTACCTCAGTTAGGGTGGAGCCCAAGTGACCCAGGCTGGTCTCAACCTATTACTGAGAGCCTGATAGGAAAAGCCGCAAAGAGAGACGCCTGAGGAAGCAGCCAAAAGCTGGAAGTCAACAGAAACCAAAAGAGAAAGGAGAAGCCAGGAGAGGCCACCACATGCATCGCCATGTGACAGAAAGACCAAGGATAAGTGCAGCCAGCCTTAGAATGCCACAGTCTTCTGGTAGAAAGGATCACCTTGATGGTGCCTTATTGGGGACTTCTCCTGGCCTCAATACCATAAGCCAATAAATTTCCGTTGTTCAAGCCAACCCATTGCATGGTATTTATTTTAGAAACCAGGAAACTAAGACAGCACCTTAACTTTTGAACTACTAAAGTTGACCCACTGACAGCTTTGCTTGCAGAGGCGGCAGGCACAGCCTGCACCGCAGTCGGAATGCAGCCGAGCAGGATGCTCTATTGAGGTACTGATTTGGGCTGTTTTCTCTGCTATCAGTATTTTTCTGCTATCGCTGCTGTCACTATTTTTCTTCCCCCTTCCAAGAAGGGAGACAACTTCCTGTTCAGGGTTCTGGAGTCATTAGTGATGGTCACAGGCTCTTAACGGCTTGTGGCTTGAGGGACCTAAGTGGAAATTGTCAGGTCCCTACACAACACAGAACTTCCTATCCAGGTAGTGGTTGTGGAGGAAAGTCTGTGACAAAAGGAAAAGGACTTGGTGTTCCTCAAGACCGGGAAAGGAATGGGTTTGAAGAGCCATGTTCTGGCAGAAACCCAGAGCGAACTCCCCCCTGCGCCTGGATGCGGGAAGGAGGCAGCCCTGCTCCAACCGGAGGGATGCTACGCATTGACCCTGTGATTAGAACAGCGGTGAGAGTCATCTGCCCCGCCAGACCCTGCGGCTCCAATCTTCCTCTGCCACGTGTCAGAATGCATAGCAGTCGTGATGGAACTGACACTGGTTAGCAGACCAAATACACCACGTTGCACTAGCCTGGGAATCCTGTGTGATCCCGTGGAGTAGAGGAGGGTGTCCAACTCTATAATTCCAAGAGGAGGGCTTGGAATTATATACCCCAGAAAAACATTTTCGTAATCGATTTCTGTCGAGTTGAACCTATTGTAAATGGGACCTTTCGATGAGGTTCCTTCAGCTTCGGTGTGACCCATCTGAATCAGGGCAGGTGAATCCTATTACTGCAGTCCTTATGAAGGCGGCCACAGCGAGAGAAGCCACAGGGAGCAGCCAGAAGTCAGAAGAGAAAGGAAAAGGCACCACTGTGGGCATCGCCATGCAACCGAACGGCCAAGGAACCCCAAAGATTGCCAGCCAGACTGAAGACACTGAGTCGGGAAAGAAGCAAGTCTTCTAGCTTCTAAAACCGGGAGCCGATAAATTCCTGTGGTTAAACCAACCCACTGTCTGGCATCTGTTTTAGTAGCCAGGAGACTAAAATATCCCTTAGTGACTGGGATTGAATTTCCCCTTCAGTTAGGCAATTCATTTGATTTAGAGGAATAAAGAAATGTGACCTAAAACAGAATTGTAATCTAAACTTAATCACAGTGCTACCCCACAGTGCTAATTCAAATCCCCAAGAAAATCACAGGATCTCTCAGAGCATCCTCGAAACAGCTTTGGGGCATAACATTTGCCTGTTCTCACTTTGAACACACTTATTATTGAATATGCCAAGGTGCTGCTACACAGGCAGTGAAATTCCTTGTTGATATGTTTCCGTTTTGAGATACTATTCAGGCCTGCTTTGGGCATGTGCGATGACAAATCTCTTCAAATCAGGTTGGTTCACTGGACCAAAGGCAGAAACGATCCAGGGCGACCAATTCCAGCCTTGCAAGTTTCCGGGGAGCAGAAGGGACGCGAGCTGCGCCTGGGAAGCGCAGTTCCCCGACACGGCCACGAGGTGGCAGAGCGATTCCGCACCGCAGAGGCACAGCCCAGCGCAAACCGGCCCAGCAGCCCAGGAGACCGCGGGGCCCGCGGATGTCAGCTGCGCGGTCGATCCTCATAGGACTAAGAAATCCACTTGGTCAGGCCTGATCAGCTTTCAGATATCGCGTCCCGTCTCCAGGACCGGCCCCACACTCCGTGGAGGGTCCCTGGAATCCCACGAGGCTCGTCTCTGCAGGGAGCTCCACCCTGCTACCCAGCACCGAGTCTGCAAAGACCCCTGATCTGAAGCCCCCTCAGTCTCCGGGCCCTGACGGATCCTCCAAACAGGAAGACAGGAGAGCTGAGCTCCATGAACAACTTCTCGTCCACTGCAGGCTCGACCACCTCAGTCTTGGCGCATGCCTCTCACCGTCTTCAGATCACTCCTCTGGTTCCGTCAGTGACGGTCAGCACTCCTGCCAGGGAAAGCGGACACTGGACAATCCACACACCACAACCAGAAAACGGCAATTCATTCATACAGGAAGATAAGAACCTACTTGGATATTAATTTAATTGAGGTCACCAAAAAAATGTATTCAAAGAAAATTAGAAAATCATAATTGAATGAAGAAAGACATAAATAAATGAAGAGATATCTCACGCTCCTAAGTAGGATGACCAAATAAAGCAAAGATCCTAGCACTCCCTAAGTTAATAAAATGCAGTCCTTTTGCATCTCCATGGTACTTTCTAGAGCCTGAAAATGAAATTAGTCGGAAGGAATGAGGAAAGAACACCAGTGCACACACGTGCATGCTGTGTGCTCAGTGTATGTGTGTGATGATAAAAACAGTGTTCCAGTTTGCTAGCTGCCGGGATGCAGCACACCAGAGACGGACTGGCTTTTAATAAAAGGGGATTTATTTTGTTAGTTCTTCAGAGGAAAGGCAGCTAACTTTCCACTGAGGTTCTTTCTTATGTGGGAAGGCACAGGGTGGTCTCCACTGGCCTTCTCTCCAGGCCCCTGGGTTCCAACAACTTTCCCCAGGGTGATTTCTTTCTGCATCTCCAAAGGCCTGGGCTGAGCTGAGAGTGCTGAGATGAGGTATGCTGAGCTGCTTGGGCTGTGCTACACTGAGCTCTCTCATTTAAGCACCAGCCAATTAAGTCAAACATCATTCATTGCAGCAGGCATGCCTCCTAGCCGACTGCAGATGTAATCAGCAACAGATGAGGTTCACATACCATTGGCTCATGTCCACAGCAACAGAACTAGGTGCCTTCACCTGGCCAAGTTGACACCTGAATCTAACTACCATAAACAGTAAGACAATACCACTGAAAAATCAGAAAATCAAGCAATTAAAATACATTTTAAATGTTGATATAAGACAAGTCCCATGGAAAACATAACAAGGCATTTAATATTACTGGTGAAATCCACACATAGAAAAATTAACCACATACTATAAATATAATTTATTCTAGTTTAGAGGAGAAATTAATTTCAGACAGAAGAAAAATTTTAAGAAGATAAACTTTTAATGTCCCTCTCCTAAATCTGTCTGGAGCAACTCAATCAAGGCAAACGAGAGGCTCTATCCCACCAATGAAACTAGAGAGGCCTCACTCAACCCCATTTCCATCTCCCCAGAGCCCTCCTATACACAAGAAGCAAGAAATCTAAAGACTAAAGTGCCAAAACGTCTTTGCAGATTTGGTTCCACCTATGAACTAACAGCCACCGAGAAAACTCACCCCATGGGGCTTGGAAAGTAAACTTAGTGACACAGAAGGTCTTCCCCTTTACTTGCAAGAATGGCTGTGGAAGCATTTGACTTTTTGCAGCAGCTATAGTATAAGGTCTGGTGTCAATTGCTAGCTTTTTGGGCAAACTCCAGCACCAAGATTTCTACTGGAATAGTCCTGTTTTAGAATTGGATATTTTTCCTGGTTATATTACCTTTCACTGAATGGCTAACAAGCTTACTTCTCAAACCCTCATATTCTGTAAAGTAGTTGAATGGATTCTACTGTCTGCAGTTAAAAACCCTGTTTTTTATCAGAAGACAAGGAAACAAGTGGAACGGATAGACTGCTCTATAGAAAAAAGAAAATTAATGGGACATGCAGTAGACAAGAGAGGGAAACAAGGAGGGGATAGCAAAGGGACATAGTGAAATGGCTAAAGGACTTTTAGAATGGGCATGTAATATTCAGTTTCAAGTGGTTTGTGTTAGTAAGATATAAACTTCTTCCGCCTCCCTAAATCATCAGTCTCCTACATGCTCAAATGCCCTTTGAGTAAACGGATGGCATGGGCTTGCACAAATTTAGAAAAATGGATTGCCTTCCTCACTTGAGTCAGTGCGCTGTGGACACCAGAGCAGTTATTAGTAATAACATCAGAAAGGTCAAGAGACACCTAGAAGTGAATGACATGCTGCTGGTCTGGTGACCACACTTTGTAAACCACGTTCTCGATAAACAAAGGTAGGTTTTACTGACCTGAGGCACCTGATAAGTGGAAGGAGACAAGACAAACATCAGTGAGCCAGGTACAGAAAATTTTTGAAATTATTTTTGTAAAAAAGCTTTATGTTAGATTTTATTATCAGTGTCCTACTGTTCAAAATACTAATTGCTGCAATCTTTCTGAAGGAAAATTTAGCAATATCAAGATATTAAATGACCAAATGCTTTGACTCAACAATTTCATACCTAGAAGTAAATAACAAGACAGTGTAAAAAGCTAAGTTCAAGAATAGTCACAACAGAATGTTTTCAATTTTGAAAAAAACCTAAATATCCCTGAAAAGGGGATTGAAAAAATAAATCTTACAATAGTCACCCTATATGAGACAACATTCACAATGTATTATTTCATGGCATGAAAAGGCTGGCCAGTATAGAACTTATCACAATTCTACTTAGTTCTACTCAAAATGCCATAGCTATGAACTGTTTTTTACCATTTGTAAAGATATAAATCAACCCAATGCCTCCTTCCTTGAGAATGCCTAGTCATAGCAAATAACATAATAATCTCTCTTAATCTCAATATCTTCATGTTGGTTTGAAACTGTTGTGTAACCCAGAAAAGCCATGCTTAAAGAGCATGATTTACTATGGTAGGGTGCTAAGCTGTTTCCGTGAGATGTGACCCACCCAACTGTGTGGGGGCCTTTTGAATAGGTTGTTCCCACGGAAATGTGTCTCCACCATTCAATGTGGGTCTTTATGCACTTACTGGAGTTCTTTGAGAGGGAACTATTTAGGAAAAAGCTTTAGTGTCAACATAGACAGAGACCTTTGCAGGTGCAGGGAGAAAATGCAGCCCAGGGGAACTGTTTGAAATCAGAAACCAGAGGATCAGCAGACACCAGCCATGTGCCTTCCTAGCTAACAGAGAAGTTCTGAATCCATCGGCCTTTCTTGAGTCAAGGTATCTTTCCCCGGATGGCTTAGTTTGGACATTTTTATGGCCTTGGAACTGTAAACTTGTAACTTAATAAGTTCCCTTTATAAAAGCCAACACATTTCTGGTATGTTGCATTTCTGGCAGCATTTAACAAACTAAAAAATCTTCATATGGCAAACAGGGATAAAAATCAGGATTTATAAAAGGGAGATTTCTTTAAGACTTCAAAGACACTGAAATGAATGTTTTGGAAGCACACTCCCCTACACCTCCCAGCCTTAGGGGCTGCTAGGCTGTATGCCATCATATAGTAGCACAGGCGAACACCATGTAGTGTTTTAGGTATTAAAATAGGTCACTGAAATATGGCAATGCTTTTAATAAAGTATTTCAAGAGAGAAAAAACTGCACCAAATACTGTTTGTATGCTAATACAACCGAATGTATGGACGAGGGATATTTCTACATCGAATATCATTTGGGGACTTCCCTGCCATGTGGCAAACAGAGTTGGTATGAATGCACCCTTCCCACTACAAACATGGAAATTCTGGATAAAACATAACCAATAAATAAAATTTAAATATACAAGTGGGCTCCAATTGATAAATAGTCCCCAGATTCCAAAAACAAAGAGAGATCAAAGTCAGAGTTACAGCAGTACACATGAGTTTTAGTCTCAGACTTTAGGACTATGAGACAAAGAACAGACACTGAAGATCCACTTGCCAGGATAAAGGCTAAAGAGTGAAGAACAATCTTAGAAGTGAAAAAAAGGCTACATAAAACCTGCTCTCAAACCTGAAGAAAGAAACTTGCTGAGTATACCATACCCTGAATATACATATGTATACATATATATATAATTACCCATGAGAAAGAGAAATCCTCACAAGACTAAAGGGTCTGTAAGTTTTCTCCATGCACAATTTAAAGAACCCTGAGATGAAAAGTAAATATAAAACGTGGTCCAGGACCACTAAAATCCTTAGGGACCCAGCAAGCACAACATGAAAACACCTGGCCTTAGAGACTCCTTCATAGCTCAGGGCTTATGGACTTCCAAATTTTGGGCGAATGGGGAAACCTCACTGAAGATGAACTAGCACAAATAATATCGCAGACCCTATGAGAAAACGATCGCCAGGAGAGTGAATCAGCACACCACAGACTGAAACTCCCAGGTCGAGAAACAATAGATGAATCCAATAGACTAGGAAATAAACATGCTTTAGAAACCATGATGAAGGAATAAAATATCACGAGAAAGTGACAGACTCCAAAAATTAAACAAATAAAAATTTTATGAATGAAAAGTATTGCCACTGAAATTTAAAACTATGGCTAGGTTGAATAGCAGACCTAACCAAAAAGAGAATTATTGAGGTAGAAGAGAAATCTGAGAAATTACCCAGAAGGCAACAGACTGAGAGAATGAATGAATAAGTGGTTAACAGACGTGGAAAACAGAAAGAAGAACTTCAATATGTTAGTCTAAAGAGGTTTAAGAGGGAATGAAAAGAGAGGTTTGGGGAGAGGTAATATTCAAAGAGGTAATAGCTAAGGACACCCAAGAACTAAAGAGAAAGATGCTAATTAAGACCAGAAATGTCTTAATAAAATAATTTTTAATAAATCCATGCCTATATACATAATGGTTACAGTAAACTGAAAAATAAGAGAAATTCTTAACCTCACCCAGAGAGGAAAGACAATTTACTCAAAAATAAATTATAAATTACATTTCTCATAAATGCTAGATGCCAAAAAATGATACATTAAAATGTTGAAGGGACTTGCCTTTCTGGACAAAATGGAATAAATCCATTCTACCCTAATTGTACTAATTACAATGAAGAACGCTGGACAAAATATAGACAGCAACTGTCAGAAGACTCTTGAGATAAAGGGGAAAAGGTAAAATGGCTAGAGACATCGGGACTCAGAGGATGACCTGGCAAGGAGTTCCTTGAGTTTTTTGTTTTTGTTGTTTTTTGGGGGGTTGTTTGTTGACTTCCTATATATCCTGGTGGAGCCTGAGAGAAGCCTGTATTCTGGAAACACAAGCAGGCACAGACCCACACAATCTCCAAGAAAAGTCCTCTCTCGGCAGCTCAGGGTTTCTCAGCTTCGGCAGTGCTGACATCTTGGGCCAGATAATATTGTGGCTCCTGTTGTGGGCATTGTCGGATGTTCAGCAGCATCCTTGGCCTCTACCCAATAGATGCCAATACCATGCGTGCACACACACACACACACGTACAAGCTGTGACAATAAAAAATGCAGAAATCACCAAACGCCACCTGGGTGGGGAGAATCATCCCCAGTTGAGAACTGTCGTCCCTCGTCAAAGGACGAGGAAGAGGGCAACCCTGAAGAACCCTTCCTGACTTCCCCCACCCTATTCTAGGTGCGGTCAGTGAAAAAGCCACACACCTCTCCCTCCCCACTAGGCACTGTGGAGAACAAGAGTGAAGCCCTGTTAACCATCCATGTCCCGCACTAACAGAGCAGTGACAGCCTGCCTCCCTCTCCCCGCTGGACGCTGTAGAGACTGGAATGGAGCCTTGCTGACAGCCCTACCCTACACTAAGATAACATCAGGAGAGTGGCAGCGCCCCTCCGCTCTCCACTGTCACAGAGACCCCCGAGATCGCAAGGAGAAGTGCTATCAAGCACACCACACTGTACCAAGGAAAGGATAATAATGATGCAGTAACCACATACTCCCAACTAGAGGCTGGGAAGAGATGATGGAAAAGAGGGATCTAGATAAAAAGAATCTTATAGTTCTGTGTATGACACCCTGAGAACAGCCCTAAGTGGTCCATGTATGACACAAGTTTGAATCAACACAGCAAAAGTTTTGAGAACTGAACTATGGGGAAGAATACCCCCAGGTTTCAAATCAGCCTCTAGGTAGCACAGAATCCTGGCAGACCATAACAGCACTGCAAAGGCTTTAAAAATAAAACTGACATTCAAACTACAACCCACAAAAGTGGATGAGGACATAAGTTTTGATCCTTAGCAGGTTGACCGCCTCCAAAAAGGGGATATTTAAATAGGAACCAAATCTAACTATACAGTACTCAAAATGTTTAGAATACAATCCAAAAGCATTCATCATACCAAGAAACAGGAAAATCTCAACTCGAATATGGCAATAAAATCACTAGGGTGGAGCTCAGGGAGTACTTGGGTCATGTGCACATATGTTCAGTGAATGCAAACTTCTCCTGCGGAAAAGTCAAACTGTAAATCTGCACTTAGGTTAGTTTTGCATGTTCCCATGGAAAGGTGAAATCAACTGGAGGAAAACAATGAATGACATCTTTGCCAGTTAGAAACTGTTGTGTACCCCAGGAAAGAAAGCTAGCAGACACCACCCTATGCCTTCCAAGCCAACAGAGACACAGTGAACATCATCAGCCCTCTCTTGAGTCAAGTGCTTATCTTGTTGTGTGTGTAAGCCCAGAGGAAGACATCTGTCAGCTGAGCTGTTGGCAGTGCAGCCACTGGAGTTAGTGATCTTTAAAGGATGTAGTTATAGAATTCACTCAGGAAGAGTGGGCCATACTGGATACATCCCCGAGAACACTGCTCAGAGATGTGATGCTGGAGAACATCAGTCATCTGCTCTTAGTGGGATATCAGGTCTGTAAATCAGATGTGGCTTCCAAGTTGTTTCAGGGGGAGGAGCTGTGGGAAGAAGGAATTGGATTGTTCCAAACCCAGAACTCAGGCAGGGAAAATAGTCTTAAAAAACAGGAAATGCTATCCATGCATCGCATCTGCAAGAAAGACATACCTACCATCATGTTACTGGAGCAGAATTCTCACACTCCAAAGAATGGCATTATATGTAGTGAATTGCCAGAAGATTGTACTCATTCCCAGAGTGACTCAACCTGTTTTAACTCACAAGGGAAGGGAACTCTACTTCAGCAATCCATATGGAAAAGTCCTCAATAACCAATCATCTTTTAATCCACAAAAGCATTTTCACACTAGAAGTAAGTCATATGATTGTCATCTAGTTGAGAAACCCTTTGTTCAAAACTCTGGCCATACACATTACAATGGACCTCACATTGGAGAGAAACCCCATGAATATCTAAGTGGGAAAGCCTTTACTAAGTATTCTGAACTGAGACAACATGAGAGAACTCACACTAGAAAGAAAACATATATCTGCCATTTACATGGGAAAGCCTTCACTCAAAGTGCTGGCCTTCGAGAACATGAGAGAATTCTCACTGGGGAGAAACCTAGTGTATGTCGTCTATGTGGTATAGTCTTCACTCATTCTTCTAAACTTATGCACCATGAGAACCCTCACATTGGAGAGAAACCCTGTGAAAGTCTTCTGTGTGGTAGGGCCTTCAGTCCAAGGGCCTCAACTGAGACAACGTGAAAGAACTCACACAGGAGAGAAAACATATGAATGCCAGCTATGTGGGAGAGCCTTCAGGTTTTGTCTTCTCTTAGAGTACGTGAGAGAGTTCACACTGGAGAGAAACTTATGCATGTCATCTATGTGGGAAAGCCTTCACTCATTCTTCTAATCTTAGATAACATGAGAACATTCACACTGGAGAGAAACCCCATGAATGTCATGTATGTGGGAAAGTCTTCACTCAAAGTTCTAACTTGAGAAGCCATGAGAGAACTCACACTGGAGAGAAACCTTAGGAATGTCATCTATGTGGGAAAACCCTCACTCATGCTTTAACCAGAGACAACATGGGACAACTCACACTGGAGAGAAACCTTATGCATGTCATCCAGGTAGAAAAGCCTTTACCCATTGTTCTGGCTTTAGAAAACATGAGAAAACTCATAGGGGGCAGATACAATAAGAAACAGGAAGCAGAATACTTTTGAGAGTTGCTCCTGAGGGCTCTGTACGTGCTGACCTGAGTGCCATTCTCCCTGGGGCATATCCTAGCTGGGATCCTAATGACTCTGGGGGATGGGCTTATTTAGAGCACTATAAGATATACATTTTGGCTGGTCTTAACAAAGGAATCAAAATTAAAATCTCTGGACAAAATAAGGAGCTTAATGAGAATCCCTCTGTTTTCTTAGAATCTGTGAAGCATACCATAGGTATTCTGATCTGGAAATTCCAAAGTACACTGGAGTAATTATTATGAATTTTATTTAAGTACCCTGGACATTCAGCATAAATTACAGAAGTTAAAGGGCAGGCTTGGAATGCCTGGCCATGCTCATAGATGTTGCTTTCAAGGTACTTAACAATCAGGAACAAGCTCAGCAACAACAGCAGATAAAGTACCAGACTGCCCTGCTGGCAGCTGTCCTGCTGGGAACTGAGCATGAGGATGGCACAGCAGAGAAAAGAGAAAGGAGCAACCTAATAACGCTCAGTGTGTTTACTGCAGGGAGGAAGTACACCGGAAAAAAACTGCCCCAAACTGACAACTAAGACAAAATAAAGTAATGAAATGGCATTAATGGCCCATGGATATGAACTAGAAAATTCCGACTAGGGTTTCCTGAGGGCAATGACAGAATTTTCCCCCCAACATACCTATTTCCCACCAAAAATCTCAGGTGAAGACAAAGGTGGGAAGTACATTAGTAGATTTTCTCATTGATACAGGTTCAGCATTCTGTTATAAACCAGCAGTTGGCCACTGAAACAAATAAGCAAATTGTGATAGTTGAAATACATGCCCAAAATACACTGAAGGTGCTGCATAGTCTTTAGATTATAATTTGGGAAAAAGTATTTGCAGCATCAATTTTTGTATGTGCCTGAATGCCCTACACCCTTGCTGGGAAGGTATTTGCTAGCTAAATTAAATGCTTAAGTTGTATTTTCAAAATGAGAAATAAGCCTGAGTATCTCAAAAAAAAAAAATCACCAGGGTGGTGTGACTGTGGCTCAGTGGCAGAATTCTTGCCTGCCATGCCAGAGACCTGGGTTCGATTCCCAGTGCCTGCCCATGCCAAAAAAAACAAAAAAGAAGAAAAAATCAATAGACACCAACTCAGAGATGACAAAAAAGTTGGAATTAAATGGCAAAGATTTTAAAATAGCTTTCATAAAAGTGCTCCAACAAACAATTTTAACACTCTTTAAGCAAATGGAAAAATCAATAGTCTCAAGAAAATAGGTGAAGATGTAAAAAAGAACCAAATGGAAATATCAGAACTGAAAAATGCAATAACTGAAATAAAAATAATTGGATGGGCTCAAGAGGAAACAGAGATGATAAAGGAAAGACTTAGTAACCTTGAAAATACATCAATAGAAATTGTTCAATCTGAACCACAGAGAGAAAAGGGATCGGGAAAAAAATGAACAGAGACTTGAGAAGATTAACAAAAAATGTAACATTTAGATCACCATAATATCAGGGGAAAAAAGAAGAATGCAGAGCTTAAAAAAAAGTTCAAAAAATAATGGCTGAAAAATTTTCAAATTTGAAGAAAGACATAAATGTAGAGATTCAAGAAGCTGAGTAAATCTGAAACAGAGTAAACAACAACAAAAAAAATCCACACAAGACACGACATAAGTTTCTCTTTTGGTTTGCTAAAGCTGCCGGAATGCAATACCAGAAATGGATTGGCTTTTACAAAGACGATTGATTAAGTTATCTAGGTTCCTCTGTCACCTGGGAAGGCACGTGGTGACGTCTGCTGGCCCTTCTCTCCTGGGTTGGTTTCAGAATGGCTCTCTCAGCTCCTGTGGGTCCTTCTGGCTTCTGCTGGGGCATTTTCTTTCTTAGCGTCTCCAAACTCTCTGGGCTCTCTTAAAGGGCTCCAAGGGCAGATTAAGACCCACCTTAAATGGACAGGGTCAACCTAATCAAGAGGTCCCATCTAACAGCAGGTCTGCCCCAACAACGCTGATTAAAAGAGCATGGCTTTTCTCAGGTGCACAATGGTTTAAGCCAGCATAGTCACTGAAAACTAAAGAGAAGAAATCTTGAAAGCAGCCAGTAGGAAATGAAGCATTACCTACAGGGGAATTACAACTCAAATGACAGGAGATTTTTCATTTAAAATCACGGATGCTAGAAGGAAGTGATGCATCATTTTCACTTGCTGAATAAAAGAAGTGTCAAGCCAGATCAGAGCCCTATATCCAGTGAAAATATTCTTCAGGAATGAAGGGAAATTCAAGACATTCTCAAATGAAAAAATACTAAGAGAACTCACTGCTCTAATAGAATTGTAAAACAAAGTTATGCACAGAGAAAGCAAATGATACCAAAGGGATGAAATAGAAGCAAAAGAATAGGTAAATATCTCTGCAAACATAATAGACTATTATGAAACTATCCCCTTGAGATTTTTTAAATTGTATGACTTTTGAAAAAAAGCATCGCATTGTCTGATGAAGGATTTTGATGGATGTAAATGTAATATATAAGACAACTACAAAGTACAGTGGTAGGGGGTTCAAGTGTAGCTCAGTGGTAGAATTCTCGCTTGCCATGTGGAGACACAGGTTCGATTTCCAGCCCATGAAACTTTCCTTCCACCCACCCCCCAAAAAAAAACTCAACAATGGTGCTGCCATAATGGGACAGTCACGTGGAAAAAATGAATGTGACGCCCACCAAACAAAAAAAAAAGTACAGCGGAGAGGGTAAAGTACTGATAAAGTGGTATGAGCTCTTTAAAATTCCATTGAAATGGTAAAATATTGATTTTAAATAGACTGAAAAGTTAAGGATGTATGCTATAATTCCTACAGTTAACACTAAAAACTACATAAGATATGGCAATAGATAAATTAGAATGGAATACTAAAAAAAAAAAAAAAAAGTGCAAATAACCCAGAAGAAGGAAAAAAGGGGAAAACAGAATTATAAAAAATATTTTATGATCAGTAGGGCTTGTCCCAGCAATGCAAGTTTGGTTAACAGGAGAATATCTATCAATGGCTCACTTCCAGTGTAAAATAGCAGATTGAATACATGTTTATTTCCATTCCCTCATCTCACTGAAATAAAATACAATAATTTTTAAGGTAAAACCAACACAGACAAATAAAGAGCAAAAGAGAAACAACAGTAGATGAGGAAGGTCAACACATTTTTGGAGGATGGGAAGGAGACAGTTAAAAACTGTTTCGTTCATCTTTCTTCACTCTGTGGCATATCTATATAAGGAGATGCCACGATAAGCAAGCTAATTCATGCTACAGAATCCCAGAAAGGCTCAGGAATCGTAGGTACGTTACCTCAGAAAGTGGAGAAGAAAGGTCTAGAGTAGGTAACAGGAGAATTGGTTGAAAGCATGTACAGAGAGCTACACCTCTGCAACATTCTACCTTCACTAATAAAGCCAAAGGACTATCCCACACATCTGCAAAGCAACCACTATGTAATCTCTGCAGATGCTCAAGTGGAGTGGCTCTGGAATTGGGAACCAGGCACACCTAATGGCAAGGATGAGGCTCTGTATCGAAACAGGGATATTCAGGAAATGCCCACCTAATGAGGGGGAAGACTGCTGACCCGCTTCATCTCCTGGGCTCTCAAAAATGGTGATAGGTAGGTTTATGTGCATGAGTGCTTGCATAGAGAGAGAAAGGTAAAGACAGAAATAAGAGACAGGAAACTGGAATATTCTGCTCTAGAGAGAATGACTGGTCCCAGAAAAAAATATCTACAAATACCAAGAGCTGAATGTTCACAATGAAATAGCAGGATCCCTGAATGAAACCCAGTAGTTCAAAAACCCTGCTCTTACCAACAGCTGTTTTAATGTCTCACTCTCAAGTGGGAAGAGACAACCAGCAACCACATATCCTTTTGCAAAAAGCTAACAGAAGATGTGTTCCAGCAAATCAAAAGCACAGCCCATGACGGAACAAGTTAGTGGCTCTCAAGCTTTTGGTTCTCAGGGTCATTCTAAAATCCGAAAATTTAAAGACCCCCAAAGAACTTTAGTTGTGTGTGTTTTATTTATCAAATATGTATCATACGCACAATTAAAATGGAGACTTTTAAATACAGCATACATTCTATTAGCCACAGGGTGGCGATGCCGTCACTCATCATGTACTCTCCGCAAACTGATGGACACCCAAGAGAATGAGAGTTGAATGAAAAATTAAATCTTAGTATTAGGGTGAAAAATAGTTTGACCATGCAGACTCTGAAAATCTTACAGAACGTCCTCACCCTTAAGTTCCTTGGTCCACATTTTGAGAACTGCTGGACTGAAGAATGAGATCCAGGAAACAGAGGAACCTCACAGGAGAGAAAAGAACTTGCTAAACACCAGCCCCTATGCTTAGTCAATTGAACAACAAGGTTGAGGAAACAGCACTGAAAGATCTTCCCTTCTAGGAGAATTTGGGCTGGAAAGAAGCAAACACACACACCCACACATACACACACAAAAGCTTAACAGGTGGATTTAAGTGATGGATTCTGTTTGGGAGAGTAATAAAGACTTCAAAGAAAAAGCAGCATATGATTTGCACCCCAGTGGAGGTGATGACCCTTTTTAACTTTTAAGAAAATAATTTCAGACTCTCCCTTTCTGTTCAGTTTATATACTCTGATTTTATCAGATAAAAATGGAAATGCTTGTCTCCAGGACTTAAATCAATTTAACAAAAACTGGTCCCCAGGATAGTCTCATCTTGATTACAATTAGGTAAGACCTCTGATTGCGTCTCTTTTACTATAGAATAGCCTTCGTGTGATAAAATAGCAACCAAAAATCAATGTGCTCAGAGTATCAAGGAAGTGACACGCAATTACTATGAATATTCTCCATTAAGCATCCTGCTTCGGGATAGTTTTACATTATAAGACTCTAAATATAAGTCAATAATTTTAAGGCAAGAATTCAATCAAAAGTTTGTCACAAAGACTATCAGTAAACAATGGGGAATTGTCCTGTTCCCAGGTGTCTGCAGTCCTCTTAATAAGGACAATAGTTGGAAATGAGTAAAACTACTTATAGAAGTATAAAACACAGCGCATAAAGACTTAAACTTTAAATCATGTCTCATCCCCACATAATGCCTCACATGTTGATAAGGTACTTTGATAAAATCCATTTGCTCCCATGAGAAAGCAGCTCTTTTTTTTTTTTTTTTTTTTTTTTTAAAGGAAAGACAGAGAGAAGGAAGGAAGGAAGGAAGAAAGGGAAACATTTTTAAACATTTTCTTGTTTTTTATTGTATTCTGTTTCTCCGTTTTTGTTACATGGGCTGGGGCCGGGAATCGAACCGAGGTCCTCCGGCATAGCAGGCAAGCACTTTGCCCGCTGAGCCACCGCGGCCCTCCCGAAAGCAGCTCTTTTTGACACTGTACTCACCTCCCTCATTTTTCTAGCTCTGTGCCCCTCATCCACTTTCAACCTTAATTTCATATTCATCCTGGCTTGCTATGTTCCAAAAATGAGACTCTATGAGTATTTTAATTTTCACAAATTTGTAAAAAAAAAAAAAAAAAGTTTCATAAAATTAATTCAAGAAGCCTGCTGCCTTTTCCTACTCAAAGCTCCCCACTGCAGCATCTCATTCAGACATGCCTTTCCCAATCGCAGCTCAAGCACCAAAACTTACCCTTCCCAAACCCCCTTCCACCATCATCACTCCTCCAGTTCAGTGGTCCTCAGGTGGGAAGGAGGAAAGCAATTTATTTCCAGCCGAGGCAATTATCATCTCAGGCTTCACCATCTCAAGGTTATCTGAAGTTTAAAAGAGGACAGTCATAGTCCAATTTTGAAATCCTAATTGAAGAATTAGATACTAAAAGTTTCACAGCGAGTGTGATGGGCAGAGTCTGAGATTCCCCTCCTCCTAGCCCACACCCTACATTCGCTCCTCTTTCTCGATTGTGCACAGAGCCTGTGCTCTCCTCTGACCAACAGAATACAGCAAAGGTACGACAGCAATGGATGCCAAACCTGTGATTATATTACACAAGATTATAACATCTGTTTTGCTAGGAGACGCTCTCTCTGGCTGGCTTTGATGAAAAATGTGTTCACAGATACACATTGAAGCATCAATGGTTAAGATTTCCCTTCAAAATACTCACCAAAAAATTGGGGTAGGGTGGGAGATAGATACAAGAAGATTGGCAAAAATACTGATAATTGTTGGGCGGGCCACGGTGGCTCAACAGGCAGAGTTCTCGCCTGCCATGCTGGAGACCCGGGTTCGTTTCCTGGTGCTGCCCATGCAAAAAAAAAAAAAAAATACTGATAATTGTTAAAGCTGGGTAACCTGGTTATATGGGGATTCATTATACTACTTTCTCTTCTTTTATGTGTATTTTCTATAATAAAAATTTTGTTAAATGTTATCTCAAACAAGAATTATGAATCTTTCAATATTAGTTCACTCAAAAAGTAAAACTCAATTGTATTAAACCACAATGCCTGGAATATACAAATTGGCATCCCAGCCCTGTCATTTATAAGCTTTTTTTCCCCAAATTTGCAGAATTACAAGAATAGGATAAAGAATACCTAGATTCACCAAATGTTAACATTTTGCCACATTCTCTTTATCTCTTTCTCTCTCGTATAACACACATACATGCTTTTTTCCCTAACAATTTGAGATTTAATCGCATACATCATTCCCCTCTACCCCTAAATATTTCAATACGTTCCCACTAAGAAGAAAGACATTACTTTTCAAATTGCAATACAAATATCAAATTTAGGAAATTTAACAAAATGCTCTTACCTAATTCGCAATCCACATTCAAATTTCACCAATTATTACAAAACTGTCCTTTGTGGTATTTTCCCCAATCTAAGCTCTAAGAGCACCCATTTCAATTATCCGTCACAGCTCCTTACTCTCCTTCAATCTGGAACAGTTGCTCATTCATCTTTCACGGCACTGACTTTTTTAGTATGTCTCTCAATTTGGGTTTGTCTGATATTTCCTCACGATCATTCCTTTTTGGCACAATAAGTGATGTGTTTTTCTCGGTGCTTCATATCAGGAGGCTTGTGATGTCACTTTGCCAATAACCACCATGATTATTTGGTTACGGAATGTCCACCAGATTTTTCCACTGTGCAGTTACTACTTTCTCCTTTACAATCAATAAGTAATTCATGGGAAAATCTTCAAGAATGTAAATATTCTGTTCCTCTTCAAATTTTGACACAGTAGTTCAGCATCCATCAATGATTCCTACTTGAATCAATCACTACTATGACATTTGCAAAGTGGTAATTTTCTAACTTCACTAGTCCATCTATATTTTTAAGTTGGCCTCATTCGAATGATTTTCAATACTTGCTATGACTAGAAATAATTTTATTCAAGAATTTGAGCTTATTGTAAGTCAAATTCTAGCAAATTTCTTTTGAATACAAAATATCCTAAACATCTTAATCTGAAATAACTGTTTGGCAAAAGTCCCTACCCTGTATTTACCTAGCAGATACAGGCTAGGGACTTTTCCCTCCCCTTCTTTCCCTTTCTCTCTTGCCCACAGAAGTGAGTACAGCGTAGAAATTGCTGATGAAGTAGGTAGGATGGGGAGAAAGGACACTGCGGGTTGCTGTCCAATAAGCAGAAGGAAAGCAATGGCTGTTGGTGGAGATTGCCTGTGGAGTAAAACCAATCTGCTTGTGATGGACCAAGTAAAAATGACACCAGATCAATCAGCAGGCCAGGAACAACTAGATGTTTCCTTTACGATGACAAATGCTCAGCGACAGCAGCCTCAACCACCGGTCTATCTAGGGACTGCCCAAGATGTCTGGGCTATGACATTTCCAACACTGACTAAACATGCCAGGCTGTTCCTGAGAAATAGTTCTTGTAAACAGACGGAAGTGACTACAAAAATAAAATCCACAGAGGAGTATTAATAATGCAACAAATGCCATAAATGGAAGAAAAGAGAAAAATACTTCCCTACTATGAAAACACAAAGTTATCTGCAATACTTTTTACTGAGGAAATCATGAAACGCAGTTTAGGTACCTAAGCATCACCACTTTATATAACAAAAACAATAACAATATATAACAATAAAGACTGCTCATGCTCACAGGTGTCCCCCCAACCACTACTCTCCTGCCTTTTTTCCCCAGCCTTTTAAAGATCATATTCCTGAGCTATCTAAATATCTCAAAGTTCCTTACCATTTCATGATAACTCACTGAAAACCCAATTGAGGCTCTCAAGTTCTCCATTTCTCCTTTGGAATCTGTCCTTAGACACCAGGCTGTCTGAACTCAAGGGCAATCTCTTTCAATTTTGCGACATTCTTTTTTCCAAACTTTATCAGTTGCCAGCTATTATTTTTAAAATATCTCTGTATTTTAGAAACATTTACATATCACATTTATAAAGAAGATCCTTCTGGAAGCCTGGAAATGCCTGGAGTAGAACGTCTGGATGCTGCCTGATTTTAGAATCAACTTTTCCCTCAAGGGTAAATTTATTGGGGGAGACAAATGGGAAAAGCGGTCAGCTATATCCCTCAGGCAACACTGTGCCCAAGTTGGATATATCTCAGTGAGGCCGCTGAACTGCAGCACAGAGGTCTGACTGGACTGCGGAAGAAATGATTCTCAGTTACCACCTACTTCTCTCCTATTATTCCTTCACCTGCAGAGGTGAGGGAGGAGAGGGAACACAGTTTTATCCAGCCAGAGTTTTATGAGTTAATATGAAAAGATAGGTAAACCAGTGCAAGCAGCAGAGAAGACAGAACACTCTTGGCAACACTTCATTACTTGATTCAAAGTTTTCCAACCTTGATACCTGCTAGAATCACATGCGGATGCCTTAAAGAAGTGGTTCTCAGAGCAGGGTCCCTCACCAGTAGGTTCAGCATCAACAGAGTTTGTTAGAAATGTCAACTCTCAGCCCCACCCCAGACTTACTAGATCAGGAATTCTGGGGAGGGGACCCAGCAATCTGTGTTTTGATGGGCCTCCTACAAGATTCTGATGCATATTCAAGTTTGAGGCCTACTACTTAAAATATATATATATATATATATACTGAGGCTAAAGGAATTTTTAATTCTTGGGTCAGTTCTAATATGCAGCCAAGGCTGAGAGCCACAACTAACCAAATAAAAACTTTATGTCCAGGAGGTGCCCTGGGCGCTAGTTTTCCAGGATAACCTCTATACTAAATAAAAGAGGACTGTGAGACTTTAAGCTGCAGACTTAGGTTTTAGGGTGAATTTTTCCAGACACTGGCTGAGAATACAGGGGACACATAGGGAAGTCTCTCACATTACTTCTGAAGAACAAAGACAAAAAAAAAAATTCTCTGCGCTCTGAAAACCTCTCGGTATATCAACCTCATCCCAGTTGAGAATGAACACAATGAAGATTACATCTAAAATCAGCTCAAGAATTGAGCTGGCTCAAGACCATCACAATCCTTCCATAAACAAAATCAATGGGATAAAGTTTGCTTCTTCTGTCAGAGTTGAACAAACCATGTAAGGAAGTATAAGAAGTGGAACCATTCTTTACTGGGGACCAACTCTGTGTTCAAAAGTGCAAGAAAATCGATAGACTTGCCCTGACTTTAAAGATAAAGAAACCGAGTACACTTGCCCTGGTCCACTTCTGGTGAATGCCAGAGTTCTAAAACAAAGGTTTATTTGAGGGCAAAAACCCAAGTTCTCTGCACCATACCAAAACTGTCTTCTTAGCTGGGATCATGGTTTATTTAAAAGATGATAATAAATTATTTGCAGAAGTATTGATTCTCATCTTTCCATCTTTGTCCCTTCTCACCATTCAGAAGTGCCTACCAAAGGGCTTCTCTTACCAGTACACCATTCTTTCTTTCTTTCATTCAGATACCTGAGAAACTCCTAGCAGGTAGCAGGCTCAGTGCTCGGGGTGGGGTCTTGGGACACACGCTCTTATGTGCTAGGTGTGGGGCGCGTGTGACTTGGTGCTTTTACTCAAACTCCCTTTGACGCTCCACTAACATGTGTCTAGACCCAGATGCATCTAACTTCACGAGCTTCCATACACTTGATTTCATTTTCCAAAACACTGAGCCAATGCGCGGCGGTGCCAAGATGCCCAAGGCAGGCCAACCCAGCGCCTTTCAACACCACCATTCAGTAGTTTCACCGTGACATTGTCAGGGGCTGCATCTCATTCACTGTCCACCTTAACCAGATGTTGTCTCAGACCAGCCCTCCGCTGCCCGCTGGGAGCATAGCCCGGGTGGGGGGCAACGGTGTAAACCACGCTAATCCCAGAAGGCAGGCACGCACACCAGACCCAGCACTCGAGGTAAATCTTCAATGCACGCCGCCAAGGACTAGAGGTACCTTCGTGGCAGGGTTCCCAAATGGCAGGCTCTGGACCTGGGGCACCGCCTCCACGGGCTGCGAGCGCAGACCCCACTGCTCCCGGCTCTTCCAAGGGCCCTCTCTCCCCGGCGCCCGCGGCCGGCGCCCGCCTTGCTGCCACATCCCTCCCCGGGCTGGCCGCCAGGGCCACCTGCATCTCCCAAGTCCTGACCGGCAGCAACGGTGATGGACAGCGGAGCAAGGGCCCGTCTGGGGGAATCGGGGAACCCCGGAAGCTGCTCCCGCGAGCCCGGCACAAAGGAAGGCGACTGAAGCTGGGACATTCCCACCCTTGGGCTCCGGGGCCTGCCTGCCTAGGGCCTCCGCGGCCGGAGCGCACTTACTGTCAGTCGCCATGGTCCGGTCAGCGAACGCCGGGGTGCGGCCAGCGGCCGGGATACCCCGCGCAGAGCCCGGCCGGGCGCGCGCTCCGAGGCCGCGCTGCGCACAGCCCTGCCCGCCGCGCGCCCCCGTCGCGCCGCCCCGCGCCCCGCGCCCCGCGCCCGGCTGCCAACTCCAGCTCCCAGCCCCCTCCCGGGCGGGGAAAGCAGAGCCCCGCGCAGCAGCCCCGCGGAGCTGAAACGTCCGGGTGCCGGGTTTGCCCCTCCTGCCTCGTGGTATGGGTCCTCCCTTTCTTTTCCCCCAAAAGATAATGAATGCAGCAACTTGGAAACACGCTGTGGCCATCCTGGGGTCTTGTCGTTATTTGCCAGGCTACCTTTCCCAATATATTCTCCCTCATATTCCGGTTTTACTTCTCCCGTTCTCCATCTCACGCGTGCCCCGAGCTTCCTACGTGAGGACTTGGGACCTACCTGGAAAGGAGCAAAGAAAGAAGAGAACTGAAGGTCAGGGTGAATGCCTAGCCGGGTAGCCGTCATGAATTGTCCAGAGCTGGAGAACTCTTGGGGAGCCCGCTGAACACCATCCCCGGAAGCTGCAAGCTTCCTAACGTTACCATCTGTTTTGTATCCAATGTGAACATAAAG